>NC_056743.1:1366598307-1366898307 GCF_019279795.1 Protopterus annectens
TATGTTTGAGTTGTGTACACGTATTTCTATATTAAACAGCTACATTATTGCTTTGCTACAGTACTTCTATTTGGCACTGTGCTTGGTTGTTTACCTTTCACATGCAGGGATGGAGGTTCTACTCTATCCAAAGTGTGTCTCATTGTGCATTTCCTTGGCTGGATTTGTTCATCTGCACTATTGCTTGGCTTGCACTTGCACTGCTAACACACTAATTGATGATTATATTCAATATCCACTGTGTACTGCAATCCCCATTTATTTCCCTACAACACACAATGACCACCAGTCATACACATTCAGGTATGATTGTCACACAGATTGGAACATTTCAGCATTGAGTTGTGCATAGGGAAGCATGTTGTTCTGCACCATGGCTGGTATGCATCCCTATTCTGTTTGTGAATTTCACCCCCCATTGTAGAGTTTGATGTGTGTTGTCTGTGTACCTTACCTCTCCTTCATGTTTATTTCCTGCCTTTGTCTGTCATGTCTTGTGATATTTGCTATACATTTATACCTGCTATTTTGCCTTCTCCTCCTCTTTCCCTGTCTTCTCCATTTCTTCTAATCTCCAAGAAAAAAAATACTGGGGCCTAGTCCTACAAACAAAAAAAATGCCCATGCTGCTCTGACTGTCTCTTTATGCATTTCTATCTTCCTTGGGTGTGCACCACCCATTGTTAGCTACTGTTAGCCATGGTGAAGGGACCATGACTGCCCTTTTTTATTTGACATTTTTCAGATTCTGTATATTCTGATGAATGTATTCATATACACCTATACATACATTTTGATGAAATTAGTAACTGTTAGTGGTTATCTGTTACTTTTTGGACAGATTGCTGCACATTTGTATTCCTTTAGTAATGTTCTGTTAGTTGCATTGAGCTTGTATAATTTCTATAGATGTACATTGGTAATGCACATTCTGGTTTATGAAACACTTTTCTTGACATACAGATTTGACAAGACTGCTTGAGAGTGCAGATATTGCTGTATCAATCTGCTTTGTGCAACATTTACTCTATGTACACTGAGGCATATTTGCATATTACTTGGTTATCCACAATTTTTGGGCAGAACCTGGAAAACTGTGCAGGATTCCATGAACATTATGGATTCTGCCCCTTAAGTACTGTATACCTTTTTAAGAGAACACAAAAGAAAGCTTTTAAGCAGAGTTTGCACCTGGACAGTGACTGCAAAATTGCAGGTCTACTAAAGTGTCTTGAATTTGCTGGCTGCAGATTTAAATAAATAGATTAATTAATAAAATAATTTATCAGTGTTATGGAGATTAGCTCAGTTCAGCATAGTAATCATCTTACAGGGTATTTCATTAAATACATCGTATTATCAGACATTTGCTAGGACAGTAAAACCTCAAAAAATAAGCATGCACTGATGCACAGGGATACAGACCTCACTGCAACCCAGGCAACTTGAGTTTGATTAACATCCTAAGTGCTTGACAGCACACACATAGAGGATGGTTGTGCCCATTCTGAGTGAAGGAAGGAGGTGTACATGTGCAGGTTGTTTGTGTGGTTTAATTTACCTTGTGGAAAGTGGAAAAACAGCCACATGGTGATATTGGATGTTGACAATGATTCCTGACAATGTCATGAGAAGCAGTTCACTAATGTCTCCCATTCCATGAGAAGTAGTTCACTAATGTCTGCCATTGCATGAGAAGCAGTTCACTAATGTCTCCCATTGCATGAGAAGCAGTTCACTAATGTCTGCCATTGCATGAGAAGCAGTTCACTAATGTCTCCATTGCATGAGAAGCAGTTCACTAATGTCTCCCATTCCATGAGAAGCAGTTCACTAATGTCTCCTATTGCACGAGAAGCAGTTCACTAATGTCTCCCATTCCATGAGAAGCAGTTCACTAATGTCTCCTATTGCATGAGAAGCAGTTCACTAATGTCTCCCATTCCATGAGAAGCAGTTCACTAATGTCTCCCATTCCACGAGAAGCAGTTCACTGTCTCCCACTGCAAATCCCACTTTTGGTATGTAACTTGTTTTACTCAGCATGGGTGAAAATTAGGGAAAAAACACTCTCTGGTAGCAGTGCAACACTTTCTCAGGTGCTTTGATCTTCTTACTGATCCAGAATATGTGTCATGATTAGATTAGGGTAGGCTAAGATAGCTCTAGTAGATTTAGTAGATCCAATTGATAAGGAGTAGGAACAGCTGATGCTCAACTGTGGGTAGCCAAAAACAAGAGCAAAATAGCAAAAAAAAAAATTGAAGAATACATTTCAGTGCTTTAAAGACTGGATTTACCTAAAATAATTTGCAGTGCTTTATTAATTTATGTATTTATTTATCGATTGATTGATTTATGTATGTATGTATTTATTTTATGTATTTATTTATGCATGTATGTATGTTCATAGGTTCATAGGTTGGTACTAGGCTATCGGCCCTAGGGCCTGTATAAGCCTAGCCATAACAATTCCCTAGCTATTTCTTCCCACAATATTTACTTCCCTGGACCCCTGTCTAGCAGGGCTACTGATGTGATCCCCAGGGTGAATTTCCTATATCCCATCCAATCATCAAGGTTCCTTTTGAAGAAGGCCAAAGAGGCGCTCTGCTTGACATGTATGGGCAGTCTATTCTAGAGTCTGGCGAGTCTCTGGGTCAGGAACCTATCCCTCCAGGATGTTTTGTTCATTGTGATGACAAGGTTTAGATCCCTGGAGCATGTGTCTCTGAGGGACTGGGATTTGTTTAAGTGTAGCATCTCCAACAGCTCTGGGTTTGACATGGCCTTGTATGTTAAGCAGAGATCGCCTCTGAGTAGACAATATGCGACAGAGTATAGGTGGAGTTTTTTTAGACGGTCAGCATAGGTCATCTGCTTTAGGCCCGTGATTCTTTTAGGGAGGTATTTCTGCGGCCTTTCGAGTTGTTGGAGATGTCTTGAGAGGTACATACCAAATAGGGCATTGTATTCTATAATGGGTCTAATGAGGGATGAGTGCAGTGGAACAATGACCTCCTTTTTTCTGGATGAAAAGCCCTTAGTGATGAGGTGTGCCACATAGAAGGATTTTCTGACTTTTGTGGCAATGTGGTTATCGAAGGTGAGACCACTGTCTACCTGTGTCCCTAAGTCTCTTATCACACTTTCAGTGTTTAGTGTACTGCAACCTATGTGGTAATTCATGGGCACATGTTTTTTCCCAAAGGGGATAACTATACATTTCTTGGCATTTAGCTTGAGCCCATGGCTCTGGCACCAAGCATCTGTTTCTGTAAGGCCCTTTTGTAGAATAGCCACATAATTTGGGGATTCAATAATGGCTCTCAGTTTGCAGTCATCTGCAAACTTTGTTAGCCAGAGTCCCTTAGTGTTGGCCTGTACTTCAGAGAATTAGATGCCAAACAAGAGCAGTCCCAGGACTGAACCCTGAGGTACTCCACTTGTCACTTGTCTGGAGCTGGATTTGGAGTCGGCTACTTTTACAGCGTGGGATCTGTCAGTCAGCCAGTTGGCAACCCATCGAGTGATGTAGGGATTAATGCCCAGCTTAGTAAGTTTTTCTATGATTCCAGAATGGGGAGTGGTGTCGAAGGCTTTGGCAAGTTCCAGATAAGCTGTGTGGACCACCTTACCCTTGTCCACGAATCTGGAGACTGATTCGAGGAAGTCAATCAGGTTCAGGAGTCAAGATCAGCCCTTCATGAACCAAAATTGCATGGAGTCCAGTGTTTGAAGGTTGCCAATGGCTTTGTTTATAAGTTTCATGATAATACATTCCATGGCCTTGCAGATCAGGCTTATCAGACTGAAGGGGTGGTAGTTCCCAGGTACCAAGGTGGATCTACCCTTGTGGAGTGGGATAACTGTAGCTGTGCTCCACTCAGAGGGCACAAAGCCTGTGGTGAGGCTATGATTAAACATGACACTTAGGTGAGGTGCCAGTTCATTTTGTAGTTCATGTAGTACACAGCCTGGGATGTCATCTGGTGCCATGGATGCTGTATTCGTAGCTTTGGAGAGTGAGCTTTTTACCTGTATGGCTGTTATTATCAGAATTTGGCAATCTTTTGCTATTGAGATGGGCTCTTTAGGGGGTGAGAGGAGGGTGAAGTTTGCTCTGAATCAATCTGCCAGGATATTGGCAATATCCTTGGGATCAGTATATTTAATGCCATTCTGTTGTAGCTCAGAGCAGATCTGAGCATTGCCATTTAGATTCTTGACATAGCTATAGAATGCCTTGTGGTTGTCTTTGGGATCTTTGGCAATTTTATTTTTGTAACTAGCTTTGGTGGATTTTATGAGGGATCTCAGCTTCTTACTGAGGCTGGTAAGGGAGTTTTTTGCATCCTGGGATTTTTTCTTTTCTGCAACAATTTCTTCCTTTTGTTGTAAAGTTTGTTTTTGGCTTCCTTTTTTTGGAGGAGAGTGTCTTGGTTCTATTGGGGATGGCACGATTCATGCACAAGTGGATGTGCTCATACAGTGCCTTAGTGTAGGATTCAGCAGTCGAACTTTCAGTTCCTGTCTGCATGGGTGCCATGAAGTTTGTCACTTCTGACTTGAGTAGCATGAAGTTAACTTTGGAGAAGTTTTTTACGGAGGTTTGCTTACTGGGGGGTGGAGGTGGGATGTGGATGTCAAGGGTGATTAGCTTATGTTCAGACCTGACCAACGAGTGGGTGTGGAGTATTGATTTCCCATGTTGGCAATGACCAGGTCTAGGATGTTGGAGCCCCTGGTGGGACTAATGATTAGTTGATCCAGGGCGCTGGAATTTAGGAATTCCAAGAACCTTGGGCAAAAGTGTTGGTACACGAGTAGTTTTCCCAGTTAATGGCAGGGTAGTTGAAATCACCCAGTATTAGGGGGTTTGGTTGTATCTTAATATTTTCCAATATGTTTAGAAAGGTGTAGTGAGAATCTTGGGGCTTGTGGGGGATCTGTAGCAAGCTACAATTTGGACATTTGTCAAGTCCAAATGTATGCATTTATTTATTTATGTATGCATGTATTTATTTACGCGTGTATTTATTTACACGTTTGTTTGTTTACTAGAGTGAGGTTTTGTTTACTACCGATCCAGTCCAGCCCAGATTGTTCAAATATAACAAATAATGATGTTACATAACATAGTAGATAGACAATACATAATATGAATGCACAATGTCTAACCAGTAAATACACATGACTTAGCTAAAATGCAATCAAACAATAAACTATATATATATATATATATATATATATATATATATATATATATATATATATATATATATATATACATATATATATTCATGCTGTGTCTAGCTATGAGTAGATAAATATACTTTGACAAGAAGCTTTCACAAGAAGATAGATGCAGGTTATCTTTAGAGAAGTTGCATGGCTTGAGTTAGGGTATATAAATACAACCAGAAATATGCATTCCTACATAGTAGTTCATTTGAGACTTCACAAATGTCCTTTAGCAAAATACTAGTTCATAATTTTCAGCACTAGTGCTGTTAATGCAGAAAAAAATGGTTTAATGTGTGTTTTTTCGTTCTTATGTACTTTACTTCCACTGTGTTGTCAGACTCCCTTATAGCATTGCAGGCCTTGTAAGGTGTTTTGATTTGCTGAATACAGACTTAAGTAAATAAATTAGCAAAACCATTTATCAGCGGTGTATAGAATAACTCCGTTTAGAATACTAGCCTTCTCTGAAGGTATTTTATTTAAATAATTATACTGTCAAACATTTGCAAGGGCAATAAACACTGAAGAATAAACAATATTGCTTTAAAGGCGGGATTTGCCTAAAAGACTTCACAGTGGTTCATGAAACTACAAACATGCAGTCCTGCATAGTGGTTCATCTGAAATTTCAGAAACCAAGTAGGATACTAGTTCATAATTTCCTGCATGATAGCACACTGCTGCTATTGATACAGAATGGGTGATTTATTGTGTGTGCTTTCATTCCCATGGACTGTTGTCAGTCTGTCTCACCTCCCCCAACCTGTTGAGAGTTTGTTCCACGGAGACACTTCATTTTCTTTGAAATGTCAATCTTATGGTAATGGTGTCACCTGAACTGCAAATACAAAGCAATGAAACTGTCTGCCTCCCATCAGCAGCAGCTGCTCAGACCCAATGCTTGGAATTAAATTGGAGACTATTACCGTCAGGTTTCATTCCTAGAATAAATGAGCCTCTGACAAGAGACAAACACTTGAGATGGACACAAAAGGCAAATCATGATACTGTATTTGAATAAAGGGGAGATGTGACAGGAAAATCTGATACCAGCAAAGCAATCAGTTTCAAATGGGACTAAGAACATGGATAGCTTGTCAAGAAATTAAAGTTCATAGTGTAACTGTGGTGGCACCAGAAAGGTAGGATTAGAAAATATAGCATATTAGAGCAAATTTACATAGCTTTATACCATGAGGTTATTAGCAAGAATAATGCAGGGTTCCAGAGGAGTATTCAGTAGGCATACCTGTTGTTCCCTATTGGCTGTTTGGTATCTGTGTGAAATGAGTTATGGCAGGACTCAGCTCAGCTAAAGATACAGGGTTTCCATAGCAACAAAACTCATCACAAATGGCTCCAAATGACATGCTTGCTATTGTCAGGAAAGGTATGCTTTGTAGACAAAGTGAAAAAAAAAACAAAGGCTAACAATTTTTCATCAAAGTGTAGTACATTAAATTGTCTTCCATTTCATGGACAAAAACATGAAAATGTGGTATGCTTTGGGGAAAAAAACTGTAACACATTTCTAAATAAAATTCCCATGGTGTAAACTTAATATAGGAACAATGCATATGCTTAGTATTCAAATAATTATGTGTTGCAAATGAAATATATTACTCATTCATTCAATTTTAGTTTTAAAGAAAATGACCAGTTTAATCAAAGCTTTCACACTGTCAGAGTACAAAAGACTGCAGATTACATTTGGCATTTTGAAAAACACAGTTTTGTAGTGTAACTATGTGAAATTAAAACTATAATATTGTTATAGTCCGTACAGTCCATGTATGCGTTCAGTACTGAATATTATGCACACAGTGGAGATGATGAAATGGCATACATTCTGTAACAACAGTAAGTGTGGGGGTAGCAGGACAGTAGAAACAAAAATAAATAGCATTAATACTGACAGCCCAATAAAAATCCCTGTACAGGGAAAGGTAGATGAGGGAGAAGGTGAAACAGAATGCAAGATGAAGGCAAGAGGTGAGTTGCAACTAAAGTGCATGCTAAGACCTCTTGAATTCAACATGACATTGTCATTTAAAGAAGAATCTAATAATAGTATATCAGCAATCCAACAGAAAGGAAGGGGGAAAGGCTATCATTACTTGACATTTGCATGAGGTAAAGAACTAAATAGGTACAGTATGTGACCTTTTGCAAAGTGGGCGGTTCAAAGTCTACCTCCATAAAATATACTGTGATGTTGTTGAAGGTTTATCTTTATACTTAAAGCCATGTTACTATATGTGTCCAGACGTTTACTTACAAAAGGTGATCAACAACTGTGTTAGCAGAATACATCATACTTAATTTAAAATATTCATTGCACTAAAAAAAAAAAAAAACTCTTTTGTTTCAAGCAATGGATTTGTTGTTTCATCTACATCTTTTTTCTCCTGGATTGTAATAGTTCTAAGCCAATTTTTACATCCCAAAAATAAACTATGTTTTTTAAAGAGATGAATTGTATTTTGATTTCTTACTTAATCACTGGTTCCTGCTCTTTCTTCCATGTCTTATGTTCCATTTGTTCTTGCCCAATTCTTTTTTTTTAAATTTCATTTTCCCCATGCTTCCACAATTTTATATCAATAACAAATCCCACATTTCCTCTATAAATAATACTTTAAAATGTATACTTCTACTCTAATGTGCTGTCCTTAGTATGAAAATGATTCAAATGTTAACATTAACGCATGATGCTGTCACATTCTTCGGCCTAGTTTTTGTTAACATTAACGCATGATCCTGTCACATTCTTCAGCCTAGATTTTGTACAGAGATTAGTCATGTGCTGTTTTCTTTGCGGGTTAATATCCATCACTGTTAGTGGTTCTTTCTGTTGATTTCTATTGCCTTGTACTGCATTGTCTTATATTATTATTCATGGACCTCCTAAGTGACCTAAGTATGTTTACTGTTACCACTATATGTGACACACGTGGCACCATGCAAATTTACAGAAACAGACAAATATGACTGAAAGAAATATGTCCTTAGCTGAGAGATGTACTCTGGCCTTTCAGAATACTTTTTCAGTCGTACTACTGACTGTGTCGGAAACAATGCTGAGGCCTACCTACTCTTCAGTGAGTCATTGTTTTTCAGTGCTCATCCCATCAACTACACAACTAATTGCTAACATAGGAAATTTCCTAACATGTTCCATACATAAATAGAAAACGTGAGCAAAGACTAAATATGTGCCTTGTCCAGGACTTAAATACTTGCTATTCAGACTGTTATTTCAATGTGATTGCAGCCAAGATTTGCGTATGCCTGTTGTATACTGCTTTTCTAAATCTACAGCTGTATGGATATTGTGCACTTTGGGACAGACTACTTTGTACAATGTCTCATTCAACTGGGATCGTGCAAAAGCTACTGAAGGGAAAAGGGGTAAAAGATAGTTAGGTAAGATAAGGGCACATCTGTATGTAAGGGACAGGGGCTGGAGTTAAGCAGGAAGGGAAGTAGAAAGGTTCCAAGGTAAAGAAACAGATCAAACCACAAGCTTATCCAGTGGAGTTGGTGACTTCAGCATTCTGACTGTAGAGAGTAACCCAATATTCTGAGATCACTTTTTTCTTGACCAGAATGAGGAAGTGAATGTAGAGATTCTGCTTCTGGTGACAATGATGTGAACACACTTTAAGCAGCACTCTGGGACTGATGTATGCAAATTGTTATGGTAAAACACTGTTTTAACTAGCCCATTCTGAACTGCTTATTGAATCTTGCTACTTAGTGTCACAGGCTACCAAAACAAATGTCAGTGAAAGTGAACAGAGGCACATTTTGGGCAAATTCAATGCAAACTGAGAAGAATCCATTATTCCATCAGCCATGCTTCCTAACAACCAGCCTCTTTGAGAGAGAGAATAGAGATGGCTGCAGCTTTGGCACCTCATGATTCAACATCAGAGATTGCTTTATTAACTTCTGTCATTATCCAGTTAAATGTCTCTTTGGATACCTTGTTAAAATACAAAGAAACAACAAGGGCAGAAAATAAAACTGACAGGGCAGGTAGTTGTAGAGAGAATGATTAGCATGGATACATTAGCAAGAAATGTGTCAGCCCAACTGGAAGAAGCAGAACATCAAATTGCATTTCCTCTAGACTATACCCAAAGCCTGAATGAGTGATTAGATGATCAAGAGAACAGAAGCAGGTGAAAGAATATAGAAATATTGGGTCTCCAGGAAGGGGCTGAACCCATCAGACAGCCGTAAATGTGTTTAGCTATGGCTTCAGACTATATTAGGCTTAGATCCATCAACAAAACGTTTAATCAAAAGTCATCCCCTCCACCTCAGTCTAATGGCCCTTTCAGATCTGTGATAGTTTGTTTCCTTTCCTATCAACAGAAGGAGAAGGTATTGCACATGGCCTGGGTAAAGGAACCATTAGTACTAAGGGAGAAGGCTCATAGTAAAAAGGAAAACCTGGAAACTGGAACCATTAGTAGTAAGGGAGAAGGCTCATAGTAAAAAGGAAAACCTGGAAACTGGAACCATTAGTAGTAAGGGAGAAGGCTCATAGTAAAAAGGAAAACATGGAAACTGCTAATTTGCTGACTAAAAGAGAAAGGGATTAATGCATTAATAGTCTGCCCCCCTATCCACAATGTAAAAGTTCATTGAGGGCCCTAAACTTTCCTGCAAAGGGAACAAGCTTAACTTATTTAAGATATCATGAAGTGGTGCAAATTCTTGCCAAAATTGATAGGGTTCTGGCTGTTATCAAGAGAGAGAGGGGCACTACTGAACCAACTATATCATCACCAGATTCTAACAGGTCAAGACTGAATGTGGAGGAGATTGATGCAGGACTAGAACTGGTGGCTACATGAAACAAAAGAATGTAGACCTGCACAGTTGGGGACATGAATGCCATCAGATCTCCCTTTGGGTGATGCTGCCCATACAGCATGATATATTAGCAATTTGGTTGGGCTAGTCAAAGGATGTATATATTAATAAGATATACTTAAATTATTTTCCTTCTTTATGTGAAGATCAGATGTTTAATGTACCAACTGTAAGATGTTCCAATGCAAGTTTTCTCACTGAGCTATTAATGGAGTTTGCAAAGTTATTTCAAGTTGTAAACACCCCTGCACAGGTAGAGTAACAGGGGTTGGTGGCTAGATTATTTCATAAATTTGGGGGGGGGGGGGTCACATATTTTTTGTATACAGGTTTGGTGTTAAAAGACTTTTAGTGTTTCTGGTTATTGGTTTGTTAATTCCTGTGAAATCATTTCTATGAAAATTTGTGTTTTCTTTTTTATAGCTATTGATATTTCTATACCTATGCTATACTTTAAAACAGCTTACTCAGTTCTTCACAACTTTTATCATTAATGTTCTGGAAGGTTAAGACAAAAAACACTCAGATATATGGGTACAGTATTATTTATTTGTATATTTATTTGTCTTTGTTGACTGGGAAAAGTACAACTAGGAAAAACCCATTTTCAGAGCAGGCCCAGAGGAATAAAGCTCCACATTTAAATTACACGTGATGTATATTTATAATTGCAGGTTAAAAGCATCTATACCTGAGCTTACTTACATGATTGTTAAATATCTTTTAAACATTTCTTACATGAACATAACATTTTAACACACAAAAAGAGAAATTAACATAAAATGGCTTAATTATTGAATAGAAAAATAATGTACAGTAACAATTAATGTATTTATAGCATGATGGCTGCAGGGAAAAGGTCAACAATTTACAGACGGATAAATAGAACGCAGGTTAAAATGATATGAAAGATATGAAAGGAGAAGTTATAGAAATGTGCAGGAAGATACATCTGCAGAGGAGAAATTGTAGTTAGTGGTGGGGAGTGAGAGCAGGAGGAAAGGTAAGAGTTTAGTAAATAAGTGCAGAATGAGGAGGAGTGATAAGGTACAAAAAGATTAGGTTCATAGATTAGTACTATGCTAACTGCCCTTGCGAGCCATTTGAAGCCTAGCCAATAATCCCTTGTGAGACTCAAACCCTGCCCCTTGTGTTTGTAAGGCAAGCACCTTAACCATTAGCCCACCCTGGGAAGCAAAGTGGTTGTAAGAGTCGTGAAAAGTAATCTGATTAAAGCTAGCAAGGTGAGCAGGAAGAACAGAACCATCTTTAGCATAGGTGCTGCTTAAGCAAAGTTTTGAAACTATTTAAGTTTTCTATCTCTTTTAATTGTGTGGGGGTTTCATTCCAGAAGTTTTGACATATAATGAGAGTAGAGAGTCTGTAGCCGTGTTGAATGTCTTATTGGTACATAGTAAGAGCTTATTGCTAGAGTAAAGGTCTCTAGTGGGTGAATAGTACAGTAGAGTATTTTGTAATGCTGGGCATTTGTCTAGAGAGTACAACAGGTTGTGGGCAATGATTAGTTGTGAGTATGTCAACTGGTTTGAGTTCAAGCCAGTTTAATTGTTCAATCAAGGCAGTGGTGTGCTTTATAAGATTGGTTGGTTGCAAATTAAGTTATTTTGTAGTAGCAGGAGGCTAGTTTAATTTTATATGCAGTGTTGATATTTGTAAGAATAGGGGAAAGATATAATTGAGAAGGAAGGAGAAACATTGCTGTTAATGTAATCCTTGCTTGATTTTTCAGGTTGTGGTTATCTCTATAAAGGGGGATGAGTATTTGGTGAGCTTTTCTGATAGAATGAAGACAGTGGGCAGTGAGTTATAGTCTTGAGCATGAGACAAAATAGTCACGCTGACAAGGGAAAAATTGGATATTCATCACTGTGTATCAGATGAAATTATGTATAAACATAAATGGTATCAGTTCCCCTGTCAAGCATGCAAAGCTGTGTACATGGGTTAGATTATATGAACCAGATCTATTAGATATACAGGAAACCCATCTGTCATTACAGGAACTTTTAAATCTGCCTTTTTGGGGATATGAATTAGCAGCTTCAGTTCATACTCCAGCTAATTGTAATGGAGTGGATCCCTTAAAGAGGTTAGGCTGTACACACACCTCTCAGCTGTCCGGATTTTTGCAGGATGTCCAAAGTTTTGCCTCTAATTTTTGGTCCATTCCTCAAAAAAAAAAATGGTTTTCTGGCTAATGCAAAATTTGGCATTCTATCAACTTTCTTTGTTTGTAAAAGTACTATGTAAAAATTGTCCCTATATTTTGGCTTTGCCCCCCATTATGTATGGCTTTGTTCAGATTTCTTGCTTATGGAGGTTGAGAGATAGGGGCTGAAGTTTCCTAAAACTAGACAATGCCTTCTCTCCTTCTGGAGGAGACATCGCAAGAGCTTATATACAAGTGGGAAATAGGTTTTTGTCTGTTGTCACCATTTACTTGCATCCACCATTAAGGGCTAGAGCATTAAATTGCCTTCTTGAATGTGTTAAGGATAAGATTATAGAAGCCCTAATAGTAACAGAGTATTTTAACTATATCACAGACCCCGGAGGTACCACTGCCATAAGGCCTTTTTATGTTTCTCCATCAGCAATAGTAGTAAAAAGTTTGGTAACCATTCCCTAGTAGATTTAGGTGCTAGAGATGATATTTCCCCTTGAGGCTGTTTATCAAAATATGGTCCCAGGTTTGCCACATACACAAGACTGGATAGAATATATGTAGATTAAGATTTGCTTGACCAAACCCATATTCTGAAGTGGTTCTCTGTCCTTATTATGGTCAAGATGGTTTGAAATATACCTTTTCTAACTGGAGACTGCTCCCTCTTAAACTGTGGAAATTATCACAATGTTATACAAGACAGTCGGAATTTGACAGGAGATTAGATAATTTACTGAAAGACTATTTAGAGGCTCACACATAAGAGACATACTCCCACATCTGTTATGGGATGCATTTAAGGGATGTGCATGCTAAATTGAGGGTCTGGTCCACCAGTTTATGCAGGAAGTGAAATGTGGATCTTTCTCCATTGCAAGAACAATATAAACTGGAGCTTGCCCAATGACCAATGAATCCACAGGACTCAGCTCCATCTAATTTGATCATGTTAAAAGATACAGTTCAGGAAATTATTAATATAAAGACTGAAATAATCTGAGAAAGCCAAAAATTTAATATTTTATAGTGCCATCCCCCCAGATTTGTGCTAGGTTAGCTAGAAAAAGTATAAAGTTATTGAGGCATAACACACCCCTTAGCTTTATGAAATAAGAAGCGAGATTGTGATACTAAACCCAAAGATGATATTTTAGCCCAGTTTCAAAATTATCACTATATATATATATATATATATATATATATATATATATATATATATATATATAGGTTCATAGATTCATAGGTTCATACTAGGCTATCTGCCCAAGGGCATTTATAAGCCTAGCCCATAGTTATTTGGCTTTCGCCACCCCTTTAGTTTGAATAAAACTATGCCTATTATTTTGCTGTGCCTCTGTCAAGCAGTGACACTGAAGTAATCCCTGGGGTATATCTGCGATCCCCCATCCATTGGTCAAGATTCCTCTTGAACAAGGCCAGCGTGGTGCTCTGCCTCACATGTACCGGGATTTTGTTCCACAGCATAGGGAGTCTCTGGGTGATGAATCTGTCCCTCCTGCACGTTCTATTAATAACCATGTCAAGGTTTAAGTCTCCCGCCCTTGTGGTTCTGAGGGATCTAGATTTTTTGAGGTGAAGCATATTCATCAAATCAGGGTTTGACGTGGCCTTATATGTCAGGCACAGGTCACCTCTGAGCAAGCGGTATGAGACTGAATAGAGCTGGAGTTCTTTCAGTCGGGCAGCATAAGACATATTTTTGAGACCCTTTATCCTTTTGGTGAGGAACTTTTGGGGCCTTTCCAGCTGCTGCAGGTGTCGGGTCAGATACATTCCGAATGGGGCATTGTACTCAATCATAGGTCTAATGAGTGATGAGTACAGGGGACGATGACCTCCCTTGATCTAGATGTGAATCCCTTCATGATCAGGTGGGCAATGTAGAAGGTTTTCCTAACTAATTTAGCAACATGAGTGTCAAGCGAAGGCTACTGTCAACCTGGGTCCCCAGATCCCTAATGACTTCTTCTGTGCTCAGTGGATTGCCACCTATATGGTAGCTAGGGGTAACCTTGTTTTTCCCGAAGGGTATGACTATGCATTTCTTGGCATTTAACTTTAGGCCATGGCTCTGGCACCAGTTATCCATTTCTGTGAGGCCCTTCTGAAGGATATCTGTGTCAGATGTGTTTTCGACTATGGCCCAGTTTGCAGTCATCTGCAAACTTTGTCAGCCATAACCCTCCTGCGTTTGCTTGTACTTCAGAAAATTAGATGCCGAACAAGAGTGGACCCAGGACTGAGCCCTGTGGGACACCACTTGTGACAGGCTTTGAGTCTGACATGGCTCCAGCAACTCTGACCCTGTGGGTTCTGTCACTTAGCCAGTTTGCAACCCATCTTGTGATGTATGGGTTTACATTCAAGCTGATGAGTTTTTTGATGATACCTGAGTGGGGTATTGTATCGAAGGCCTTTGCCAGGTCAAGGTAGGCTGTATGGACTGCCTTTCCCTCATCAATGGCCTTGGTGACTGTCTTGAAAAAGTCAACCAAGTTTAAAAGGCATGATCTGCCTTTGACAAAGCCAAACTGGGTTGGATCCAAAGTCTGCAAGTTCCCTATGTCTTTATTTATGAGTTCCATTATGATCCTCTCCATGGCTTTGCAGATAAGGCTTGTCAAGCTAATGGGACGGTAATTTCCAGGCTCGGTGGAGGCTTGTGAAGTGGGACCACAGTATCCTGAGGTGAGGCTAAGATTAAACAGCTGTCCTAACTGTGGGTTTAATTCCTCATTGAGTTCGTGGAGCACACAGCCGGAGACACCATCCAGTCCCATGGATGCTGTGTTTTTTGCTTTGGAGAGAGCAGTTCTCACCTGGGCGTTGGGGATGTTTGGGGGCTACAATCCTCTGGTATAGATATCTCTCCTTTTGGGGGAGGGAGAAGTTTGCACTGAACCTGTCAGCCAGTATGTTGGCAATGTGTGTAGGTTCAGTAATCTTCACATCATTTTGAACTAATTCTGAGCATATCTGGGAGTTTCCTCCTAGGTTTCTAACATAGCTAAAGAAGGCCTTATGATTGTCTTTTGAGTCCTTGGCGATTTTTCTCAAAATTTGCCTTGGATGATTTTATGAGAGCTCTTAGTTTTTTACTTATAATGATCAAAGGTGTCTTACCTTTCCAGGATTTTGCTCTATCTTGTAGTAGCTTCCTCCTTTTGTTGTAGAGCTTGTTTATGGCTGGGGTCCACCAGACTGGATGCTTGCCTTTGGTACAAAGAGTCTTAGTTTTGTTTGGGATTGCCTGATCCATGCAGTCCTGTAGGTGCTGGTAGAAGGCATTTGTAAGTGATTCAGCGGTTTGAGTAATGTTTACCACTGGCTCAGGGGCCTTAAAGGAGACCACACTAGTTTTTAGAAGTGTGAAGTCGGCTTTTGAGAAGTTTTTCACTGTGGTCTTTTTATTTCAGGTGGGGCGGGATGAGGACCTCCAGCGAGATTAGTTTATGATCTGATCTCACCAGTGAGGGTATACTTCGGTGTTGAACATTGTGATCCAATGTTCGTGATGATGAGATCAAGTATGTTTTCTCCTCTTGTGGGGATGGTGACTAGTTGTTCCATGGCATTTGAGTTTATGAACTCCAGGAACCTTTGGGCTAGAGTGTTTGGGCTTGAGTAGTGTTCCCAGTCTATATTAGGGTAGTTGAAGTCACCTAGTATGATGGTGTTTGGAGATACATTTATCCCCTCCAATGTTTTCAGGAAGGCCATGTGAGGTTCCTGAGTTTGAGAGGGTGGCCTGTAACATGCTACAAATTGCAGAGCAGTCTTGCCTATGGTTAATTGCACCTGGATGGTCTCCGATGCATCGTGCATTGCCACCAACCTTGAGGTGTGGGTGTCCTTTATGAATATGGACACCCCGCCTCCTTTCTTGGCATTGTACGGATTTTGGGGCCGGAACACATGATATGAGGTGAAACCTGATAGTGCTGGGGTGCTCTCAGGAGCCTTGAACCAGGTTTCTGTCACAGCACAGACATCGATGTTCTCCATACTGAGAAGGGCCTGCATCTTGAGATTGAGACTTCGCATTGAGCAGCATTACCCTTAGTTTTTACTTTTTGTGTTCTAGGGTGGTAGGTTTAGAATTTGAGCCTTGCCTAAAAAAGGCACTATGGGGGTGGCAAGAGCCTTTGCCAATATCCGGAAGCCTAGGGGTGACAGGTGCAAGCAGCGTGGCTTTTCCAGCATGTCATCCCAGGCAGACAGACATTGGATCCCCTTTGAATGACACCAGAATTTAAGCCAATTATTAAAGCTGA
This sequence comes from Protopterus annectens, assembly GCF_019279795.1. Lineage (NCBI taxonomy): Eukaryota > Metazoa > Chordata > Ceratodontiformes > Protopteridae > Protopterus > Protopterus annectens. The sequence goes on from NC_056743.1 coordinate 1,366,614,925, forward strand.
TCATCTTATCACTGTATTGTGGCATCATTCTAGGTGAAGGCAGGATACTGCTCAAGGTCAGGGTCATACCTGCCTGGGCTACATAATCAGAGAGCTCCTCAATGTCTCTTTTCATGTAGTCCAAGGAGGTACGTCTCAGGTCGTTGACACCAGCGTGGACAATGACTGATTCGTTCTTTTTCCTGCTGTTGAGAGACCTGAGTGCTTGCGTTATGTGGCGGATTCTAGCGCCCGACAGGCAGCTTACTGTGACCGTCTCCTTACTCAGTCTGGTGAGCAGGACGTCAGTGTGTCTGACTATGGAGTCACCTATGACAAGTATGTTTGGTGTTGTATTTGGCCTTAAGGGCAGTGACTGCTTTGCACACTGATTTTGTTGTTTATGTGTTGTTTGTGTGGTGTATTGAGTTTGCAGTTGCTTGGGTGTCTGCTTTGGAGGCCTCTGCTGTTTAGGTAAATTTTTACTCAGAGCCTCCGAGTATGTCTTAGTGTGTTTATGTGTTTGATTCAGTGGTGTGGTTGAGTTATGTGAGACTGGTATTGTGGTGTGTGTAGTTGCCTTCTCCTCCTGCCTGGTCTTGCCAATCCTGAGTTGAGAGAGCTCAGCCTCCAGTCTGGCTAAATAGCTGCATCTCTCACAAGTGTTAGTGTTACGTGGGAGGAGGAGAGGGTTGTCTGTGTACATGAGGCAATTGTAACATTGTCTCAGAATTCCCAGATTCACCAACTGGGCAGGAGAGGATGCCAGCATCTGACCCTTCGACATGCTAGAAAGAATTATGAGTTGGTATGAGACAGAAAAGTAGTGGGCTTAGCAGGAAGTGGGCACTCCTGGGGGTTTTGCTAGTGAGAGATTTGTATAATATAGGAGTGCTTGACCTGCAAAGAGAATGCTTATAAGACAAGGGATATGCTTATAAGACAAGTGCTGAGCTTTTGAGAAGAAAAAGCTATTTGGAACAAGTGCTGCACTTTTAGTGTAGGTGTAAACTGATTAGGTTCCTAACAGAGCAGTTCTAAGGGAAAAATTGAAGAACAGACTTTCTGGTGCCAGAAGGAGTTTAACCGGCGCTGCCCGATGCTGCTCTAGTGGCAACTCCAGCTAATTGCGCTAAAGCACGTTAAAGCGTGCTTGATAGCAGGGTCTGGAAAGAAGCAGGAATAGACCCAAAAGGGACAATAAAACTACAGTTTCAAGTCAGTAACCACCTCTACGGGGGCAGGAAGCTGCTCAATGTTAGTCACTGCCACTGATCAACAGAGAGACCCTCCTTCAGCCCAAGCAAAATGGCCTCACAGAAACTTTCAAACAGTTCAGGAACAGCAAGCCTGTAACTGAACTTTTTAACTCTCAGAAAAGTGGGAAAAAGCAAGATTTTTTTTTTTTTTGTTTTTGTTTTTTACAGAGATAGCAGAGGTTCACAAGTAATATCAAGTTATAACAGTGCAGTAAATGACCCCCACACAAGAGTGCTAGGTCAAGGACAGAAAATATGCAAGTTTTAAGAAAAAAACGATTTAAAATTAAGTGCAAACAGGAAATTCAGCAAACAGCTTTTGGTTGTGCTCTAAATACAGCTACTAATACAGAAATCAAGTTTAACAAGCCAGAAAATGCTCAAGCTAGGCAGCTATGCAGAAAAACTTATCAAATAAACAGAGAAAAAATACTTAAAATCTCAAAAGTGGCTCCCTTCTTCTCTCAGCGTTTTTTCCTCTTGGAGGGTGCTTCACCAACAGCCAACAAGCCTGAAAAGACGCCCAAACCACGAGGCAACTAGGTTTTAAGAGAGGAAGATGAAGGAGTTATGGAAATGACCCCTAGTGGCCAATATATATATATATATATATATGCAGATAGAGCCTCATATAACATTCCTATACATCTTCCGCAATTACCACAGCTGACCCTTGAGCAAGCTAGACAGTTAAGTGCTCCAATTATATTGAATTAAAGAGTTAAAAACTAATATGGAAATGATGAGTTACCAATAAAATGTATTAAAAACTTCCAATATCCACTTATTTTATTTATTTGCAGTTTGTTTGCCAGGATGGTTCATTGGGCTAAGAAGAACTCGTTTTTAATGGAGTCCTGGGGAGAAGAGCTCCACAATAACAAAAGTTATAAACAAGTAATTGTAAAAAGCTTCACAATAACAAACGTTATAAACGAGTAATGATATGAGTAAATACAGAAGTACAACTAAAATCATAGTATTTAAAGATGCAATATGAAGCAAACAATCAAGGTAAAGAAAAATAAGAATTGTTGTAAATTCTTGCGAGTACTTTATGAAGAAAAGAATAGGAGTCTGGAGTACCTGAGATGTCTGAGGTATAGAGAGGAGAAGAGGTTATGTGGGATGGGAGCATGAGCATTCCCACAGAGATGTTAGGTGTGAGTGCAGTGAGGTTGTGAAGGAAGAGTGACTAGAGATGGTATGGATGGATGGTGGTAGGGAGTTCCACTGATGCGCAAGGGCAAAGCATAGGAGATTTTTGCCGGGGGGTGGGGGGTTTATGCAATTCTATCAAGTTTTGATTGTTGGATCTTAAGGATATATCTGGAAGGTGCATTTTAAGGAATGAGGTTGGGGAGGGACAGAGGGAAGGACTAAAAATGAGTTTGTGAACATGAGTGAGTTGAATGTAGGTGAGACACTTGGGTAGCTTTAACCAATTTAGTTTGTGAAGGGCGATACAGTGATGGGTAGAAGAATTGTGACTAGTGGCAAACTTGGCAATCTTATTATAGCAGGAGGAGAGTTTTGACTTAAGTGTGGATTGTAGGTTGGTTAGGAGTGGGGCACCATATAGGAAAGAAGGGATGAGGAATGCAGTAGAGAGAGTGAACTCAGCAGAGGGAGTGAGTTAGCAACAATGGTGGTAGAGCATACCAAGTTTCTGTTTTTTTTATGTTTATTTGTATGTGGGAGGTGAATTTAAGCTGATCATCAATGAGGACACCTAATAGTTTGGCCTGAGGTATGACTTCGAGAGCTGTATTGTTGTGGCTGGTGATGCAGAATGCGTTTTTATCTATAGAGGTTGTTTTAGAAGGGGTAAATAACATAAGTTTGGTTTTTGATGCATTGAATGCTAGGTGATTGTCTCTCATCCACTGTTCAGTGGTAGAAAAAGCATCTTGGGTTTGTTTTAAGAGAGTGAGGATAGAGGTGGCAGAACAGATTATAGTTGAATCATCTGCATATTGAATAAGATTTGTGTTAGGGATTGAGTGGTGAAAATCATTTATGAAAAAATTAAACAGGAGGGGACGCAGTATGGAGCCTTGTGGTACACCTGTGGGTGTGCTGTGGGTGTGCTGTGGAATGGGAGGTGGCTTTTTTCCATTTAACTGTTTGTTACCTATTTGAGAGGTAACTAGAGAACCAGTTGAGAGAGGAAAGAGATAGGTTTAGATTAGAGAGCTTAGCTAGGAGAAGGTTGTGGGAGATGGTGTCAAAGGCCTTAGAGAGGTCTAGTAGGAGTCTAAATACAGTACAGACAAAGTCACAGGCTTTGTTGACAGTTCCAAGGAAGGACAGAAGTGCAGTGGTAGTGCTGTGGCCTGGTCTGAAACCATGCTGTGTGGGAGTTAGTAAGTGGTTGTGTATGAGATAGAGTAGGAGTTGTAGGATGCATTTCTCAAGAACTTTGGAGATGGGGGATAAGATTGCAATGTGGTGGAAATTTGTGACATTATTGTTGTTGCCCCCTTTGTGAAGGGGTAAGACGAAGGCCATTTTCCATAGTTGGGGTACATAGCCTTCTTGGATAGAGAGGTTGATTAAAATAGAGATGGGGAAGGCAATGGCTTTGGCAGCTATACTAAGGAAGCATGAGGGAATGTTGTAGGGGGCATTGGAGCAGGGTTTCAGTTTTTGCAGAAATTTGTTTATGGTAGATATGGGGATGGATTTTATAGAGAAAGGAGGTGGTTGAGAGGTGGAGATATTTGAGAGTGAAGGGGAAAGGGAAGATAGTGGAGAGGTTGTAGTAGTAGGGGGAGCAGTATTGTTAGTGAAGGATGAGGTAAGTTTGCTAACTGAGTTGATGAAGAAAGTGTTGAATTGAGTGCCAGATCTATGTCTAGAGCATTGGGGTGAGGACAAGGGTTTTCTTTTTTGCCAGGATTAAGGAGAGTGGAGATCCCATTCCAATATTTCCTAGGATTTGTTTTATGGCTACTTTGTAATATGGAGAAATACGCTTTGTGGTCTGCTATGATAAGCTTTTTGAGTTTGTTGTGGAGCACTTTGTATTGATTAAGGGTATAGGGGGTCTTATTTTTATGGTGGCATACCCAAGCTTTGTCTCTAAGGTGCATGGCAGCTAGTGTGTCCTTGGTTAGCCATTGGGCAGTTTTGCTTTTTATTCTTTTAGTTTTTAGAGGGGCATATGAATCTAGGAGGTTTAAGAATGTTGAGTTGAAGTAGGATATGACATTATCCAGGGGAAGAATGTTTAGAGGGCTTCAGTTTATTGATTTTAGTGAGGTCGAGAAGGTACTGGGATTAAAGTTCTTTAGGGAACGAGTGGAAATATAGTTATGAGATATTTGTAAAGGGGAGGGAAGGCGGTGGGCAAATGTGGGGAGGTGGTCACTGAGAGAGCTAGGAAGTGTGCAATTATTGGAAAAATAATGAGGATGACAAACTAAGACCCAGTCTAGGATACAACCAGTGAAGAGATTTTTAGAGGGTCTAGTAGTAGAATTGATTAGCTGAGAGAAATTATAAAGGTTAATGTTTATGGAGTTTGTGGGGGACTGAATGGAGGACCAATTTATGTTCATGTCACCCAATATTATTGTTTCATTACTAATGTTGGTGGAAAGCCAGGAGAGAATATCTTTGAGTACAGAGATGTTGTCCCCAGGGGGAATGTATAGGGAAGCTATGCATATGTATTTGTGTTTATTTCGTTGAAGTAGGGCCACAATTATTTTGGTGTTGTTGAATTGGGGAATGGGTTTAGAATAAGGGGTAACAGACAGGGAAGATGAGTATAGGAGAGCTACTCCTCCAACTTTTCTGTGGGTTCTATCTGTTCTGATGATAGAGTAGTTGTGGATATTATTTCTGAGTCCTTTATGTGAGGTTTTAATCAGGTTTCAGAAATAGACAGGATATCTGGTTGATTGTAGAGAAGCCAGGAATGGAGGTTGGGGATTTTGTTGTCTATGCTTTGGGCATTTAGAGAGGTGAATAGGATGGGTTTGAATGTTGAGGAGGGGGTAAGGGGGCCTGGGTTAAGGTGTATGTCACCAGAGAGAAGGATGGTAGTTACCTGGTGAATTAGGCTGAAGAGGTGCTTGGAAAGCTTATTATCAGAATGGAGTGTCATGATATTTTAAGGGTATGGCAGGTTGTTGAGGAAGCAGAGTGCTTATATGGAGAAAAGAGTTTGTAGGGGAAACAGTAGATGGTTTTTGATGGGATATAGGTGGGGGGATTTAAGGATTGATGGGTATGAGAGTGGTTCAGGAAGTGGGTAAGTAGTGTGAAAAGTTGGTGAATGGTTAATGGAAAGGCCTGGGTGAGATAGCATATATATGATAAGGTGAGAAGAAGTATTTGAAATGAGAAGGAGGTAGGTTTACAAGGCAATTTGAGGTATGCAATAGTTGGAGAGTGGATATGATACAGAATAGATGGAGAGGTAGGCTGGGTAGAGTAAAGTGGGAGAGGTGGGGGAGGTGAGTAGTGATAGGTAGGGGGTGGATTGTAAGAAAGTATGATTGGTTGGTGTTGAGATGGATGGATTGGATGGTTAGGGAGTGGGTGTGGTTATTTGGAGTATAAGTGTGCAGGTGCTGGGCGCGGGTGGGAAATGGGGTCAGGGTAGGGGAGTGGAGTGAGCCCGTAGGGCAAAAGGAGTGGGTAGAGCCAAGGAGAAGAGGACTGGCTTCTCAGACAATCAGTGATATTGAGAAATAGGCAAAGAGCTTGTGTCAGGTCAGGTATGGGTGTACTGGGATGTAACTATGGGTTTATTTGAAAACTATGAGCCAAAATATTGAGGTGAATCACAAGAAACATAGTTTCTAAAATGGACTGGTGCTATATGGATATATGGCCAAATAAGAGGAAGGTTAATACTGCCACCTAGTGACCAAAGTAATAATCACAACCGGGTTAAGTAGTTGAAGAGAAGAGTAGGAGTTACAGGGGGGAAGGAGACTGCTGCAGGCTGCTAGCGACGTGCAGAGGGGGCACCACACTAAGCAGAATTATGTCACAAAAACAGTAGGTAAGTCGCATACACTTGTAAGGCTTTGAGCAGTGGCATGTTACATCTTTAGGACACTTGAGTAGGATTCCAGTTGGCTTGATGTCAGAGGTGGTAAGTCTGGCAAATACTGTGGAGGTTCATAGGTTCATAGGTTCATAGGTTAGTACTAGGCTATCAGCCCTAGGGCTCTAGCCTAAGCCACACAACATTTTCTTCCCACATTATTTCTTTTATTTTCTTTCCTGGACCCCTGTCTAGCTAGCAGACAGATCCCTGGGGTCCTGGGGTGAAATTTCATCAATTCTCTCCTTCAAAAGAGGTTGGTCCAAGCCAGCCTCTACCTGTATGGGCAATCTATATCAGAGTCTCTGGGTCTCTGGAGTCAGGAGTCTCTGGGGGTCAAACCTATCCCTCCAACATGTTTTGGTTTAGGATGTTTATTGTGATGACTGGGGGGATTAGATTGTTTAAGTGTAGCTGTCCTTTAAGGGATCTGTTGACAACAGCATGTCCACAGCTCTGCTTGTATGTTCCTGGTAGAGATTAGCCTGAGATCACCTCTGAGTATTAGTTGGTAGCTGGGTTTTATCTGCTTTGGGTTTAGGATGATTCTTTATTGAGGGCATTTCACAGAGGAGGTTTTTGTGAGGATGTCTTTCTTGTTAAATTTTATAATGGGGCATTGAGGTACACTATGGGTGGTGTATTGATGGATGGCATGGGTGGGATGATGACCTTTTTTGGGGGAATGAAAAAGCCCTTTGTGGAGAGTTGTGCCCTTAAGTGATGAGGTGTGCCACATAGAAGGATTTCCTGACTGGAGGTCCTGTGGCATCCATGTGTGTGTGAGACCACTGTCCACCTGTGTCCCTAAGTCTCTTATCACACTCCTATATGGTCATGTTTGGATTCCTTAGTGGAGGAACACCTTAGGAGGTGGGAGACGCACGACCGGGCAGGCTGTAAGGGAGAAAAAGGTCTACTATTAGTATTTTCACTATTGAGAGGGGGGGGAGAAAAGCAGAAAAGTAGCTAGGAATTGTAGGGGAGATAGTGGGAGAGGCCAGAGGAAGGGGTTAGCATAAGAGTGGAGGTGAATGGAAAGAGAGAGACCTGCAAGAAGAAGGAGAGAGCAGCAGGAGATATACAGTAACAAATTAAGTAAACAATATAAGGCAGCAGCAGAGGTGTTAGTGACAAAAAACACAGCATCAGTTTAAGTTTAAGCACATAAGATTCACAGGGATAAACTGTTAGCACAATTAAAGCAGGAGCAATTTCCTTACAAGTGAATGCAGCAGTTAAAAATGCATTTCTACTGTACGAATTAAGCACAAATGTGTAAGCCAACAGCACAGATCATGTTGACAAGACACAGTAGCAGTTACATGTAGTTACAGCATAACAAAATGCAGCAATGGCTCAATATAATATGCAACCTGACTGCTGCGACTATATTATCTGGTATATTTACGTTTGCCTGTTTGATTGTGGCAAATGGTTCATGCACTCCTCCCTCATGGAAAGAAGTGGTTTTTGTATCACTGGGGAAATCAAGTAAAGATCCATCTTTGCCTAAAATCTACCACCCAATCTCCCTTCTTAGCGTAGATGGTAAAATTGGGATGGGTATCATGGCAGATCATTTATACTGTCTTATTCCTGCTTTAGTTCACCATGATCAGGTGGATTTCATTAAAGGCAGGACTGCCCAGCATCAAGTCCTACAAGTGTCTCAATATGTAGAACAGGAACAGCTGTCCATAACCCCATGAACCTTGTCAGTCAATGCAGAGAAAGCATTTGACAATGTGAGATGGCCATTTCTGTATAGTGTTTTAGTAGCCTTCAATTTCCCATTTCCTTCACTCAGGTCTGACGTGTATGAACTTAATTTCTTCAGTGGTTGTATGTATAGGTGCTTTTATATCTTCTTCAATTAAGATTGATATATATCTTCTTCAATTAAGATTGATATAGGCATCAGGCAGTGCTGTCCTTTGGTACCTCTTCCATTTATCTTTGCTACTGAGGCCGTTGCATTGACATTCTGAGAATGTCTGGTGGACGGTGTAGCCACTGACAGGATTTCAGATGGATTAGCATTGTCAGAAGATGACCTTCTTTTACTAATAATGAATCCACACAAAACACTTTCCAGAATTTGGACCATCTACTTGAGCTGGGGACAATATTAGGGTTCTAAGTCAACCCTGAAAAATGAATACTGATCCTTCAGAATACCCAAATGACATCAGAGGAACAGCATAGTTATAATTTTTATCCTTACCCACCTTCCTTCATTTACTTAGGAGTTGTTTTGGCAATGACAGTTAAACATACTAGGGAATTAAATCTTGAATGGCTTCAAGTGGGGCTAAGCAAATGTTTGGGGAGGTTTTAGCAACAATATTGCCACTTAGAGATTAAACTCTTACTGGGTAAAACAATTTCATATCCTAAACTATTGTATACAATACAGACTCTTCTAACAGGTAAGTGGATATGCAAATTCCTTTTGCCACCTCAGCCCTTATGAGAGCTAATAGTGCTAACTATGCCTCACAGCCGAGAGGAGGTATCAACATTCCAGCGTATATATAGTCCATGCTTACTTATATTAGGTATTAGAGATTTTTAACAGTATATATTTATATTTGAGCACATTTTTATGTTTGTATATTTAAATGTGCATTTTTTTTATATATGTATTCTTTATACATGTATTTCTTTATGTGTTTGTTATGCATTATACTTTTTAGAATCATGTTTACACAGTGAAGGATTGAATGTTTTTACTTAATGAAGGATGTTTCTTTAAGATGACTGCGACTTAATTAGTTGGTTTAAGGTATATATGTTACACAGCAGACAGCATGCATTTGTATCTGAAGAAGCAGAAGTTATCTGTGAAAGTGCTTATACGTCTGTGATGGAATAAAGAAGACTTTTTTATATTGCCATTTTTTGACTACAAGTGTTTTACATATAATGTAATGTTTGTTATTCTTGTTTGATGACAATGTAAATTTAATAAAAAGATATACAAGAAAGAGTATAATGAACTTAATAGGTATTGGTTAAGTTACGTGAGAGGTAGCAATTAACACACACCTGCTTAATCAATTAACCTTAATGAAGGTTAATTATCTTTCTTCTAATCCAACTTAATATTGACTTAAACCAAAAGAAGAATTGTATTATAAGAAGTAATTTGCTGAGGTTGTGCTACTTCACATATATAATAGAAGCTTCTATTCTTTTACTTTTCAACTACCACTAAGTATGGCAAATTTTCATTTATGTTTAAGCAGGCTAGATTTCTAACTAACATATACTGCTTAAAATAACTTCTAAGACAAAGTAACTCGTGGAATACTTTTGGCCTACATGGCTAAGTTTATAAAGGCCCCTAATATGTACCTATAAACCTATAAATCTATGAAACTATAACGTTTAAGGCTGTTATCACAGTTCACTGTTGAGTAAGTCTAGCGGGCATGACAGCTTATAAAGTAGGCCATTCCCGTCATGGTATTAGAAACCCAGAAGATTGGGAGAAATTAAAAATAGGCAGGTGTGTTTAACAACTGATTATTTTCCATTCTGTATTTTTTAATATTTGTTGTTTTCTATATAGTAGGAGAATAAATCTGAACTGAGAGATGTGGTGACAGTTGACACAACACTCTGACACTATTTAGAAATGAGAAAAAATGGATGCTGACGATAAGGAATCTGATTATTCTCCCTCCTTGGAAACATGCTAAGCTATTGACAGTGGTGCTAATTGTAAATGATGATGATAGTAGTCATGGTTGTTTAGTAAAGGCAGAATCTGTTGTATTCAATACAGTTATATCAACTTAGTTTTCAGTTTGGTTGTCCACCTCACTGTCTCTTAACCAAGTATCTTAATTTAATTTAGTTAGGCAAAAATATCGTATTTGCCCTTTCCTAGTACAAATTTACACTGCAGGATTAAGGGAGTAATTATTGTTGGCTAGGTTTTTCACAAGAGAATGGCTATATAAAGAAAAAAACAAGGAAGTTGGATGTTGGATACCACAGTGGTCAAGTTTTAAACACCTTGTGTCACACAAGATGGCAGGACAAATGGGAAGCCCTACTGGGCATACAACTCACCCCTTGTTTATGTGAATAATTCCCTGAAGTGTTTTTTAAAGACAGTTGGACTACACCCGGTCAACCAATGAGGAAAGTTCAGTGGGAATTTGGGACACTGGGAACACTTAGTTACAAGGACGAGGGTCTTTGAGGGGAATTTCTGATTTGAGTGGAAGGGCTTCCATTGATTTTAAAGAGAAATGTACACCAGTAAAATGCAAGGGACTTCAGGCATTATTCAGTGCTTACCCCCTAAAAAAGATAACATTTGTTTTTGCATAGGGCTTAAGTACAGTTTCATCTTTCAGGTAGGTCCCACATCATGGGAACCACTTGTATGAGCCTCAGAAGTAAAATAGACAAGGAAAAGATATAATACAGTACATATTCTTAGACGAGAAAGTAAATGCACTTATAGTTATGGGCCTATTTGTGGACACCACCTATCTGGGCAGTTAAGGTCACATTTATAGTTCCCACTGCAGAAAATGGTGGGGGGATCACAAACTCATACATCATCTATTTTACTATCTTGCCCAAAGAGCTTTGTAATGAATTATAGCATAATTATAGCATAAGACTTCACAATAGTATAGCATGCCTTTTGAGGTGACACGATAAAACTCAAAACAGGTGGCCATCAACCCCTTCTTGGCCAAGTCAGATATTAAGACAGCTTTTTGACAGTTACCCATCGGAAGCCAAAGAGCATCACTTGGTGGACATCTAGCTATGGGAAAATTCTTTTTTAATCAAGTGATGGGTATGGATTGTGCCACGGTGTGCATTATTTTGAGACATTTGGCATAGTACTTCACAGGATATGATTGAACCGCACCACTACACAGTGTTTACTGAAGTACTTGGATGATGTGTTTTTTTGCCCAGGTGAAGAGAAGGAAACTGAAAAGGAAGGTACTGAGTTGTGCCAGAATCAAGGACACTAGTGACAGCTGATAAGTTAGAGGGGACCACAAAAATGTTAACCCTTTTTGGGGGCTGGAGTTAGCCAAATAATTAAATCCTTTAAACTCCAGCATAACAAGCATGGTCCTTGCAAAAAAATTAAACTGCACGTGTAGTAAAAAGAAGGCCCAAGTGGCTGAAGTCATATCTCTGCTAAGATTTTTGATCTTTGCTTGTAAATTTATTTTACTGAAATATTTGCTATATCAGTAGCAAATTTACAAAAATCTAAGCATCAGAGCACAGAAAATTAAATGGAACCAAAAAAAAGAAAAAAGAAAAGCAGCCAAAGTAGGCACTTCCATTGGCTAGATATCTGTACAAGCAGTAATGTACCATTTAAAACAGTGGAATGAAATAGTGGGACAAGTTGTAGTAACAAGTAACAATCGTTATATAGCTGGTATTTTTAACTACTATAACTCACCTAGCTCATTAATTTGTTTTTCCTTGCCACCCAAACTGCAGAATATTCACTCATATTTTAAACAAGAAAAATGTCTCAGGTTCAGTTAGGAACACATCAGGCAAGTGATCACAGGGACCATAAGATGCCTTTCTTGACAACCGCTTCAAGCATTTAATAGTGGTCTCACCTCCAAATCAGTTATCCATTCATGCAGATAGGTTGGTAGTTCAGTGGCATGGATTAAAGGCATGAGGTGGGTTCCGATGACACTATTCATACTGAAGGCGTATAAACAGCAGAGTATGCTAATCATTCATGGAGTAGGAAGAAAATAACTGATGTTGTTCAATAACTATTTAATTACCAACTGAAAAGGATTCCTAACATCATATTTTTAAAAACTAAGTTTCCGCAAAAAAATGTAGCACAGTCTGAGATAATTCAACAGCTTTTCTGGTGGATGACTAGGAGCAGAAAGAACTTGAGAGGGTCTATATAGCAGATAACCAGAAGGATGAAAAGGGAGGAATGATGTTAGGTTTCAAGATCATCAGACCCCTAGATATTGAGCATCATGACCTGCTGTAGTACAAGCCTGGCAATGGTTAGTTAATAGATCTAGGTCTGTACTTTAGCCTATACAGCTGCTTAGAAACTGAGGACACAACAGACTGGCAGACATTAGCTAAGTCTGGTATGACAGTGGGAATGAAAGTGAACAAATACTGAGAGGCAAGCAAAGGAAAAAAAAGGAGAGAAGGAGATGTCAGAGAAGCTAGGTGAACTGCAAGGAAAGGAAGAACGTGATGCATTTTTTTAAAGTTCAGAAAGCACCTTAGTGAACAAAAGGTAGGCAGTCAGAATTCTTAAAGGCCAACACAAGACAGAATGTATCTTCTGGCAGGTAGATTACATCTTAAGGTTTCAGCTTAGCAAAGACAACAGAGAGTACATGCTGTGAATGGTATGGCTTGAAATCTAGTAATCATATAAAGGAACCTCAGAAATAAGGCTCAAAGTACATTCTAAAGGTGTACACATGTATATAAGTACGTGGGACACACCCAGAAAGTAGTCAGTACTGGGGCAGGTGGGTAACTACTGGTGGACTAATCAAGTAATGAACTAAAGGGGCTGGTGGACACTTCCTCTCTACTTATTGTGAGTGACAGAGGCAAAGGAAATGAGATTATATATCATATAAGTAAAATGACACCAGTATGAATGATATGATAACAACAACCATAAGGAAATGCAATAACCTCAGCTGCTGGGGGTTGTGTGATTAAGAGTCAGTATGAACAGAGAAATAAAAAAGAAAAACTCTAGTCAAAGTCCAAAGGAATCTTTTATATCTGTGGTGGAGATATTGGAAGAAGGATTCTAGATAAATGAATAATTAATAAGTACAGCATAAATTACAACAGGCGATATAATGCATAATTTAATAATGTACAAAAGTGATTGAGAAAGATGCTAATGCTACAATTTGGAGATGAACTCAAGTTTACAGAATGTCGTTCTTATGATATGCCACTGACAGAGGCATATTGTTAAGAATGTCATGAGCAACCAAATGTAATGTACTGTAGCGCAGCAAGTATTGAGATGTATACTATACATTTTATGGCACACATAGAAACTCAAGCAAAAACAAACTACCTGCTTCAGCTGCAAATGTAACAGCAGCAAATGTGTATACTCCTAAAAATAAGGCTATTACTGTTCTCTAGTGGGAAACCTGATAATTAAGTACTCCCTCTCTCTCTCTATATATATATATATATATATATATATATACATCTATATATATATATATATATATATATATATATATATATATATGTGTGTGTGTGTGTGTGTGTGTGTGTCTGTGTCTGTGTCTTTACACACATACACACACACACACACACACACACATGCACATTTGTATGTACACGCTATGTGTGTGTGTGTGTCTGTGTGTGTGTGTGCCTTTACACACACACACACACACACACACACACACAAACACACATGCATACACATTTGTATGTACACGCACAAGTATGTGCGTGTATGTGGGTGTGTGTGTGTGTGTGTGTGTGTGTGTGTGTGTGTGTGTGTGTGTCTGTGTGTCTGTGTATGTGTGCATGTTTTACTGTATGCTTCTGTGTGTATCGGTGTGCCTGCTCACACCCATATGTGTGCACGCTTGCATGCGTCTGTGTGTGTTTTACTGCATACTTGTATGTGTGAGAGTGACTGTGGGGTTCCTCTGCTTCCACAATGCAGTCGCCAACACTTTACCTACAGTAGGAAGTGCTGATCTGCACTTTATGCAAGTGACATGCTTTAGAGATATGCAAATTAACACATAATGAGCTAATTTGTCTCTGAATCACAAAATACTGCATTGTAGAAGCAATGAATTTTTAGTGCAAGCCATATGTCTCATGCTGGGGCTATAAATGAATCCACAGGAAACAGTAAAATTAAATAACATACCAGCATCATTACCGCATAAACACTAACAGCAGATAACTACAACATTCTGGTCTATTCCTCACACATATGAAACTTATATTATAAGCACAATAAAAATAAAACATAAGAAAATAACTATATTATCTATTCCTTCTCATTCATTATTTCAGAAGGCACCAGCAGCCATACTGCTAAGAAAACCATTGGATATTAAAGTAGCACATGCAGAAGAATACCAGATAATAGCTACAGTACACCAAATGTCCTGGAACAGCTTATTACATATCCACTTTGTAAGCAGCAGTACAACTGCAAAGAGAATGAAAGAGAAACAGGAAAGAATAGCTTTGCAATAAAAAAAAAAAAAACATTGCATAGCTAAGTACTTGTTTATATGTTTGAAGAAAACACAACACAGAAGACAAAAGTAAAAATATAACTATTTGAGTAATAAGTAAAAAGACAAAAATGTATAATAGCTGAAATAAATGGGTCAGATATGCATTATGCACAAATGTACTCATTCCACATGCTTGGTCACTTCAGCAGGTGTGAGTAAATCTACGCATAGTCCATATCTGAACCACAGACTACAGCAATGGCAAATTATTCAGAAAAGAAGGCTGAAAGGGATATTTTATACACAGTAATGCACAATAGTATCCTTTCATTTTAGCATGATGACATTTGAATATTGTTTCCTATACTGCAGCTGCAAACACAGTTTATAATTTACTATGTAACAATATTCACTACATGGAGGAGAAGCAGAAAAGAGCATCGAATGGGTGTTGTATGCAGACTGGAATAAAATGAAGGACAAAGGCAGTAGAGAACATCTGACCATCAGATCTGGACTGCAGCTTTCTAAGTACAGCCAGAAACAGGATTATTCTAATTTATGACACCTTGCATGGGATATTACTGATTTACGTGCTCAGGTTAGGCATGGCCTTACCTGGTCTAGTGCTCAGTAACACTGAAGGAATACCAGAGTCCATAAAGAACTGGTCTTTGGGGAGCATTGTGTCAGTATGGTTGGTTCTGGTTCTATGATAAGATGCATACAGTAAGACTCATTGACACAGAAAATTGAGGATCTAAAGAAGAAAAACTAGTAAAGTTAATAAATACTCAGCGTCAAGATACATGGGACAGATGAAAAGTGCATTTACATTAAATGTATTAGCTGGTACTGCACGGTATGAAAGTGGGAAGTGAAATGATCTGAACTTGAGGTTTGCAGCTCAGTGGTTTACTGCTACCTTAGAAGATTGGAGGAACTGGGAATACAGTCATGAGAATACATAGTAAATGCAATTTGCAGCTGGTAAAATGAAGTGTGCAAAAAGAGTAACTTATAAAGCAGTCATTATGCTTCTTTGTTGAAGTGACCACTCATTTGAAAGAAATTCGAGTAGCATTGCAGAAGTACAAGTAAACACTGAGTGATGCAACTATAGAGATAAACCAGGGGAAATGCTTAACTCTGGAATCACAATAAGCAAGCAAACATGTACATAGAAGAAATGTTAAGAAAGGGGTGGCTATTGGTTCTAACCCTAAGTATTTCGGGATCCTATAATATCCTATCAGACATGTTCTGCACATGACCCATGTATTCTGTCCCCCCATGACCCATATTAGGGGATGATGGCTGAATGTGGGGGAACTTGTTTCTGTCATCCTTTGAAGTTAGGATTTGTAGGTGAATACCCATTATTCCATTCCCATAAGCAACCATTGTGCAGCAACATCTTTGAGTGCATACAAGCTCCTATATACATAACTAGAACAAGAGCAGTAAATATTACAGTAGCAGTCATGTAATGCTCACAATTCCTCTCTCAACAGGAACTACAGGTAAATGGGTGAGGTAACCCATATTATGAGTAGATAATTGTGTGTTTAGATGTCACAGACAGTTAAAATCATTAGCAAGAATATGTTCATCAGCAATGTTCAGTCAGAAATAAAATGTTTAATCACGGTATGGCTGTATGCCTGGAGTGTCTGTTAAAAAGAAATCTCTCAACATGCAAGCTTGTGCCTGGACCTCTACTCTGACTAACTGAGCTTCCTCTTTAGAGTCCAGATTTGTTTTGGGGGTTCATTTCTTATCTCTCCCCAGAAAGAGAGGAGGATCTACTAAAAACCTACACATTCTTCCCCAGCTACCATCTGAAGCTAGGCTCACTAATTAAATATTGCTCATTAGTATCATGGGTGGGAATGATCCAAATGCAGTGTCAAAGCAGCAGGTATGATGTCACTATTGACTGGAATATTTGTCCCAGGAATGGTGAAATTAGAGAGTTAAGTCAACTTTTATCTGTGACAATATTAAGAATGAAATAATAGGCAGTGATGTGGAAACATATCTTGTAATTTCAAGCCAAAAAGTAAACTTTACTAGGGGTAGAATCCAAGGAAAGAAATAAATGATAGGTGTATCCCCTCAATATGAACCAGGAAATGGGAATGTGTGTTACAATCTCTGTGCAGTTGTCATAACTGTGTATTTTGTGAGACAGCCATGGTGATGGCCAAGGTATCGCTAGGGAGAATTGTCAATGCATTTACTCCTGAAGAACATATGGCATCTTCCCCTTGCTGAAATCAATGGTGAACCCTCTTCTAGAATACTGGAGTTTGCTCTGAAGGCCTCATTGCAAACAAGCATCTGTACTGATCAGAAGGCACAATTAAGTGCTTTCAAGATTACATGCAAATATTGATTATCAAATATGAGTAAATGTCCAGCAATAGGCAACTCGCCAAAATTCATCATTCTTGGCTACCTAATTTTGTAAAGTAAAATATTCACCAAGGCACCAAAGTTTACCACACAGAATCCACAGATACCACCAAGGATCGAATACCAGCAGTTTTCTTTGAAAACACAGCTTTAATGAAAATCAACAAAAAACACATACACTCCAGGCATTAATGTCTCCTATCCAATACGTTTTCGTTTGCAAGTTACTTCATCAGATGCGGACAGACTTATGAACCATTCTTTTTATACTCCCTCTACTTGGTGAATTGAATCAATTACCTAATGAAATAAAAATGTTAATTGGCAATTAATATAGAATACAATAAATTTAAAGTGACTGTGTGCATATACAACCTTCTCTGCATGAGAAGTACATGTACCACCATTTTACTTGTTAAAGACCATGTTACCTAAGTACCTCTATCTAAAAATTAATATTTTATGTTAAATTCTTCATATATTATTACAAAATCATGTAAAATCATGTACTTTAAAACTTTTAAAACTTGTTTAAAACAATTGCATGTAAAGTATAGAAAATGATCTTCAAACTCCCTCTAGGGTCTATTTATTAATAACACTGAACTCTGAACATTAATTTACATTGTGACTTGGCATCAACATCTATCTACAAATAAATATGTCTGTTTGTGTCTTTCAGCTTTTCCCGGTTAGGGGTCGCCACAGCGTTACTCCGGTCCGCAATGATTGACAGTAAATTTTTATGTGCTGAGTTGTCGGCCCTGACACACAGAAGACACTCTAGCTGAGAATCAAACAGGACAACGTCTTACTGTGAGGCGACAGTGCTACTGCAGCACCACCAACGCAGTACAATCCTACTAAAATTATATTTAAAACGGTTTCCATCATAAAATTTCTAAAATATTGTTGTATGAATACAAATATAAATATATAATATAAAAATTATTATAAAAGTTAAAATGTCATGTACATATTGCAAAAATCTAACCAAACATTTTCTTCTGTTTCAACCTATTATTACAGTTTTGCCACCCTTAATTTAAGCACAGGGACAATTGAAATGTGGTCATTAAGTCCAGGAAATTTGTTTGTTTGGAGGGTGATCTGCCACCATAACTCTTTATATCCTATGGTTGCTTCCCATAGACCACCCCTTCCATCCATTTTTACCTGCTCAATGACAAAAAAACTTGTAATAAGCTTCACTGCATTTTTGTTTGTGCTTAAATAGGGCATTAGTGTATTTGTGAATCTGGATTTCATACATATGTTCATATATTCTTCTTCGAAGTTTACGCTCTGTCTTGCCAATATAAAATGCTTAGCAAACCTGACATATACCTAGATAGACCAAGCCACTGGAATCACAGTTACTATATTCCTTACTCATAATAGTTATGTTCCTACTTTCCAAAAATATACTTTCCTTATTTATTATATGACTACATTGGGAGCAGTGGTCACACTTAAACATTCCTTTCCTTTTCTTTGTTGTACTATTCTGTCTCATTTATTTCTCTAATAAATTTCTCAAACTCAATGAATTTCGAAAAGCCACTTTTAATTCTCTCTTAGGTATCTTTTCAAGATCTGTAAGTGCAATGAATCTATTCCAGTCAGTGTTTAATATAGACCTAACCAAGCTGGAACTTCCCATATACTCTATTACTAAGGCATTTCCATATGTGTCCTGTTTAACTTGGTTCCCATTCCCTTGGCTGTCAAGGCTAATACCCAAAACAGGCCTGAATTTGTCCTGCCTTCTTTCACATACCTCTTTTTCTATCTGGTCTATCAACCACGTTGGATATTCCCTAGCTGTAAAGAACTGCCTTAGTAAACCCATTTCTTTGAAAAACTCCTCATTATTCGAAGTCATCCTGCTTGACCTTATGTACTGCCCTTTGACAATATTTTTCTTGTAATAAGTGGGGTGTGAACTATTGTAGTGTAAATACGAGTTTGAATATGTACTCTTTCTAAATTATTATTCTATATTTAAATTCAGGCCTGTTTTGGGTATTAGCCTTGACAGCCAAGGGAATGGGAACCAAGTTAAACAGGACACATATGGAAATGCCTTAGTAATAGAGTATATGGGATGTTCCAGCTTGGTTAGGTCTATATTAAACACTGACTGGAATAGATTTGTTGCACTTACAGATCCTGAAAAGATACCTAAGAGAGAATTAAAAGTGGCTTTTTGAAATTCATTGAGTTTGAGAAATTTATTAGAGAAATAAATGAGACAGAATAGTACAACAAAGAAAAGGAAAGGAATGTTTAAGTGTGACCACTGCTCCCAATGTAGTCATATAATAAATAAGGAAAGTATATTTTTGGAAAGTAGGAACATAACTATTATGAGTAAGGAATATAGTAACTGTGATTCCAGTGGCTTGGTCTATCTAGGTATATGTCAAGTTTGCTAAGCATTTTATATTGGCAAGACAGAGTGTAAACTTCGAAGAAGAATATATGAACATATGTATGAAAGCCAGAATCACAAATACACTAATGCCCTGTTTAAGCACAAACAAAAATGCAGTGAAGCTTATTACAAGTTTTTTTTGTCATTAAGATGGTAAAAATGGATGGAAGGGGTGGTCTATGGGAAGCAACCATAGAACATAAAGAGTTATGGTTGCAGATCACCCTCCAAGCAAATACATTTCCTGGACTCAATGACCACATTTCAATTGCCCCTGTGCTTAAATTAATGGCAGCAAAACTGTAATAATGGGTTGAAACAGAAGAAAATGTTTGGTTAGATTTTTACAATATGTACATGACTTTTTAACTTTTATAATAATTTTTATATTATGTATTTATATGTGTATTCATACAACAATATTTTAGAAATTTTATGATGGAAACCATTTTAATCATAATTTTAGTAGGATTATATTGAATTGTACATAGATGTTCATGCCAAGTCACAATGCAAATTTATGTTCAGAGTTCAGTGTTATTAATAAATGGACACTAGAGGGAGCTTTAAGATCATTTTCTATACTTTACATGCAATTGTTTTAAACAAGTTTTAAAAGTTTTAAAGTACACTGGCTTACCCCATCCAAAATCTCATGGAAGAACGTTAGGAACTTGGTGATAAAACATATAATAAATACATATAAATACATAATAAATAAACAAAACAAAAATCCCAATATCCTTAAACTTTGGGAACAAATTTTCAATATTATACTTACATAAACCATTGAATTTAAGATACAATTACAACATACACAAAATCACAACATTAGGTAGTAGTTAACTAACTTGATGGTACTAACCCTGGAGAAAACAACTCATATTTCTTTTCATACCATTAAACTATGAAAGCATTACTGTAAATAGTGTAAATATGTTTTAATTACAGTGTTGTTTCATCAGTCGAATATCACCTGTGTATACTCCTGTGAAATGATGTGTAATAAAAAGGAAAAAACAATAAAGAATTATTATTGAAAAAAAAAAAGTTTTAAAGTACATGATTTTACATGATTTTATATTAATTTATGAAGGATTTAACATAAAATATTAATATTTAGATAGAGGTACTTAGGTAACATGGTTTTTAACAAGTAAAATGGTGGTACATGTACTACTCATTCAGAGAAGGTTGTATATGCACACAGTCATTTTAAATTTATTGTATTCTGTATTAATTTCCAATTAACATTTTTATTTAATTGGGTAATTGATTCAATTCACCAAGTAGAGGGAGTATAAAAGGAATGGTTCATAAGTCTGTCCTCATCTGATGAAGTAACTTGCAAACAAAAACGTATTGGATAAGAGACGTTAATGCCTGGAGTGTATGTGTTTTTTGTTGATTTTCATTAAAGCTGTGTTTTCAAAGAAAACTGCTAGTGTTCGATCCTTGGTGGTACCTGTGGATTCTGTTCTACCTAATTTTGTCTTTACTCAAATCGATACTATATTAGCTACCATCTAATATAACTTCAGCATATCACCCTAAATACCCCATCTATAAATCCTGAGGGTCTGCTATAACATTCCTTAGAACCTATTATGAACTTCACTAACTTCCATCCTCTAGCAACATGGTTCAACAGTCTCTTCTCACCCTATCTGTGGCCAGCCTGATCATGTTATATGTTCAACTTCAAGGCAATGTAGAAATTGAATTATGCCTACTGCTTTTCAAACTGATAGTATACCTGCAAGAGATGTAAATATTTAAAAAGAATGGAGAAGTTACATCAGTCCACTATCAGTAAGCATCATATCCCCACAATACCATATCAGTTACAACACACCATTAAGCCCGTAACTTATGCTGGGACTATAAAGAAAAAATTGACAAAATGTCCTAGAATACACTTTAAAATATCCCAACCTTCATTATTCAAGGCAATGCTTATTCCTTTTTGTTCATACATATTACAAATCCATAAAGAGCACCAAAGAGTCAGCAGGAAAGTGCAATGAAATCCATAAGGCCCACTAAATCTGCTTTTACACACAGAAATGTTTTAATCATTGCTGGCTCTATAATTAGAGATATAGACTTCACAGTCACCAAACTGGACAAGAACAGGGTGACATTAAGTTGCTTGTGCAATCTCAGGATCTGTAATGTCAAAATGGGAGTAAGATCTCTTAAGCTAAGCAAATATGAATAAGACCTAGTAGTAGCACATAAGGGAATGTATGACTTGCGATAGTCAATCAAGACAGACATGCAGGGAAGACAACATAGAACTTATTCATGTGTTAGAAGCAGGAAAAACATTAGATTTGAGTAACATTTTGGCTTCACTACAAATGATGCCTATATATCAAGATAAGGTAATTGGCTGTAACAAATGGATAAGTAGTTGATGTCATTCGAACGGTTCCCTGTGTATGTATCAACCTGAGGTGATAAGGCAGATAACATTTCCTGTTACACTGTAGATGACTGGATCTTCCTATACCATGCTTCTGCATACTGCATAAAGTCTTTGCTGCCCCCCATAAGGACCTTTTTATGGCAAAACCACCCTTGCTGACATTATTTCTAGAATGCAAATTCAAACTCAAATTCATGTAACATCATGGTGGCACTAAATTCTAACAGCGTTAATAGAAACTTGTCTGATTTCGGGTCCTTTTGTAACTGGAACACATTCATATTTGTGTAGTTACTGACACAAGGTTTCAGTGAATTTATAGCTCACCTTCTATACTACAGTGTAGCACCTGTCACACCTTCTAGCACATAGGTAACTGCAGTGCAGTATTTATACTTGTTAGAAACACCACCACCTCACGTGAAATTACCGATGATCATAAACTGGAGGACCCTGAGTTTCACATCACCCAGAAGAAATCCAATTATTACTTCACTGCTGTCTAGAAATCCACATGAATGTCACCCAGAGATCATTGAAATTTCCTTACCACAACTAAGAGATTAAATAACAAATCAAATACATTCATGCAAGAAGATTTCAATTACTCAGTCATTAATTGGCTTACACCTCTAAAATGGATACAATGATCATTTTCTAAACTTTATCAATACCAATGTGTTGGAATAAATTGCAGAACTATGTGCTTGACCTATTCCTTAACACCCTAACACTGACTTAGATTAAATCTGACCAGACATCAGTCATGGTCTCTGCCAAACATAGTGGTAGTACCACACCTCCAAATGAGACTGTCTTTAGCAATTTCTCTGTGGTAAACCTACTTCATTTTATAGCAGGCCTGTGCAAGATTCTCAACAATTCCCTCAAATGACCCCAGCTGAGAGCTATAATGTACTCACTTCTCTAGCTCCTGTGATCTATACAGCTACTTTGAAAAAGTCGGTACCCTTCTGCTATAATTATAATGATAAATTCAGTAATAAAGTACTCTGATAAAGCTCGTTTATTAAGAAACTATTTAACAAAAGAAGGACAATACTGTAAATGTGTAAGAAATCCCCATTTCCCTGTCTCAGGACCACAATGAAACATACCAACCAGGAATTTAACAGCACTATTAGGAAGTGTAAGGCAGAGTGCAAGCAGATGTGTTACGTATACCAAAGGTAACTACAGATCTTTCTTCATTGCCAGGAAATTAAAGAATAGTGTCCAACAATGCACTCAAACAAAAATATCACACATTCCAATTACAAAGCTAAAACCAATACATTATCAGAAAAATGATTGCAAACTTTACCCCACCTAACCACATTACTGCCTTTGGTATCCCTGAAAATGTAATTTTCCCCATAAATCACCTGGATAAAGTCTCTGTCAAAGACTGAAAGTAAAATCCTGAAGGAGCCAGACCATGTACTATGCTACAGTTTCTTCAGTGTCAAGTATGACCTATCTGAGCCTCTTCTTGAACTGTTCATCCTCAGCCTATCTACAGGATTTGTGCCTGATGCTTGAAAAACAACTACTGTGACTCCTCTACAAAAGATGGCCTCTCTATAGACCTAGTAAATATAAGACTTTCAATCTCACCGGCCTTAAATGTCAAGCCATGGAGCATATCATAAGAAGATCTCATTTATGCAGACAAAGACCACCGAACTGCTTGAGAAACAAATCCCTTAGGTTTTGTAAAGAGTAGCCCCTGTCTTTTGAACTTCATAAGCATCTTTGAAAAGGGTACAGAGGCTTTGGATAATGTTCACTACATCCATGCTGCTTATGTTGACATGACCAAGACTTCTGTCACTTCTCTCATTCTGGTATTATTGAGAAAATTAGACAAACTTTACACAAACCCCTACACTGTCTGCTGGACTGCAAATTGGTTATGCAACAGATCCTACGCTGTGAAATCTGCTGGTACCCTCTGTGAATTTAAAATCCTAACTAGTGGAGAACGACAGGGATTAGTGCTGGGCCTTTTCCTGTTACCATACATTTTTCAAACATCCAAGCCAATATCACAGATATCTGGTTGACCATATTTGCTGATGACTGCAAGCAAAACACTGTTATATCATTATCTATTGATACAAAACAGCTACAGCAGGAGCTACACCCATTCCTAATGTACCAAAAACAGTTTCAAGCTAAATGCAAGAAAGTGCATTGCAGTAGCATTCAGTAAAAGAGCTGCTCCCATCTTATAAAGTATAAATTATACTCCTTTTCAGACTGACATGGAAATAAGACGGGCAGATACCATAATCATTCTATCTGGCCTAGTTAATTTCCATCAGAATATGTTCAAGATCCAAAGAAGTTATCCTATTTATGTACTATTCCCTTTTCAGGCACATCCTTAAATGCAAAGCCCTCGTTGGTATCTATCTAGCTATGTATATATATATATATATATATATGGGTCTACTTCATTACATTGAAGTTTCATAACATTAAATTTCATAACACCGAGAGCATAACATCGAAAATTCAAAACATTGAAAACTCAGAACATTGAACACTCAGAACATTGAAAGTGTGCTTCATAACATTGAAAACTATACTGCACAAGTAAATAGTATCAAATCCACCTACAACAATGCCTAACTACCAAACACACTTTCTACTATGTTTCTAAAGGGGGGCAAGCCCCCCCTGCTCCCCCCACACCTACTGTAAATTAAATATACCAACTCCAAGATCGCACTACAGTCCTAACCTCACTATACGATGGGGGGGGGGGGCTTGCCCCCTGCAGAAACATAGTAGAAAGTGTGCTTGTTAGTTAGGTTTTGTTATGGATGGAGAGGATGTTATTTACATGTGCACTGTAGTTTTCAGTATTATGAAGTACACTTTTAATGTTCTGAGTTTTCAATGTTTTGGGTTTTCAATGTTTTGGGATTTAGATGTTTTGGTCTCAATGTCATGAAATCCAACGTTATGAAATTTTAATGTTATGAAGTAGACCTATATATATATATATATATATATATATATATATATATATATATATATATATAGTTTACTATGGTATGGTCAAACTGGACTCCATTGAATGATGGAATCGTCGACCCACGCACACGAAAACGGCAATGTCAAATTCTGACATTGTCAAAATATGACTCATCTTCAACCTTGAAATGGGCTTTAACATGGGTCGAGATGGGGTCAAGATTTGTACTTCGACAATGTTGGGTTTGACATTGTCGCGTTTGGCCTCCGAACTTCAACTGAAGTGGGTTCGACCTTACCATAGTAAACCTATATATATATATATATATATATATATATATATATATATATATATATATATGGTTTACTATTGAATATGCGAATGCACTGTGTTCGAACAGCCACCCCATCGACGCGTTTGCATGAACCGAAAGCGTGAAAACTGTTCGCTAGTGAAACCCATTCGACGTTCGACATTACCGGCCGCACAACACCTCCACACCCATGCTATCATGGGTTAGACAGGGGCGAGGTTTTGCCGTTCGCACATTTGGGATTCGGTGTGCCGACGATCGCATTTTCTACTTCAAGTCATGTCAGGATCGACATTTCAATAGTAAACCTATATATATATATATATATATATATATGTGTGTGTGTGTGTGTGTGTGTGTATGTGTGTGTGCATGTATAAATATATATATCCAGGTATACCACTCAGCTGGGAAGGCCACAATATACATCCAGGCATACCACTCAACTTGGAAGGCCGCAAAGACTTCTAACCAAGGAAATTAAAACCCTTAACTCATTTAAAGTGTCCTAACAGACTAAAATGTCCCAATAGATTATCCCAACTCTTCTTATAGGTTCACAGATTCATAGGTGTTTACTGGGCTAATGACCACAAGGGTCTTTTTGAAGCCTAGCCATGCATCCCAAATCTCTGACAAGTTCTTACACCCTTGATAAGTGTAAACATGGGCCTGAGAAATTAACCATTTACAGGTTACCTGTGTCCATTAGAGGCATAGGTGCCAAACTAGAGATGAATTTCTGGTTTCTCATCCAATTGTCCAAGTTGCACTTGAATTGGGTTAGGGAGGAACTCTGATTTACATGGACGGGGAGCTTGTTTTATAGACAGGACAGTCTCTGGATACATACCTATCTTGCCAGCAGGTCCTATTTATATCACAAGCAAGGTTAAAGTCTTTAGAATGGGGTCTGACAATGCCCTGTATAAGCCTGTAGGAGGCTAAACTTACCTCACATTTGGCTTTGGTAGACTTTATTTGTCCTCTGAGTTGTTTGTTTAGTTTGAGAGTGCGTTTATCCTGCTGGGTGCTGCACCTCCTAATTTTTGCCATGATTTTCTTCCTCCTGTTATACAGCTTATTGATGTTGTGATTCCACCAGGGTGGCTTGCTTTTTTCAGTTAGTTCTGTACTTCTTCCTGGTGGGTACAGCTGCTTCTATGCACAGTTCTGAATAGGTAGCAGTATTCTCAGGGTTTATGGGGGCATGAAATTTTGCCCGGTTCTCACTTAATATCAGAAGGTTAGCTTTAGAATAGTTCCTGAATATTCCAGGTTTAGCTTGGGGTCCAGGTTTTATTTTTACTCCAAAGAAGACCATTTTGTGGTCTGATCTTACCAGGGAAGGCATTAGAGTAGGGGGAGTGCAGCACTTTCCAATGTTAGTGAGGACCAGATTCAGTACGGTTGCACCCCTGGTTGGTGTATTAACTATCTGGTCCAGGAAATTTGTGTTTACAAAATCCAGGAATCTCTGTACATGTACATCTGGTGATGTATAGGATTCCCAGTTAATAGTGGGGTAATTAAAGTCACCCATGAATATGGTATTGGGTTGGATGATTAGTGTTTCTAATAAGTTTAAATACATGGTATGTGTTTTCTGGGTCATAGAGGGGGACCTATAGCTTGCAAAGAAGCGGTATTAGATTTTGCCTATGGTGATTTGAACATGGAGCAGCTCAAGTGCATTGTCCTGTTTGACCAGCCTTGAAGTATATTTATTTTTGATCTAAATAGAGACACCTCCATGTTTAATCCCTGAGTTTGAAGTAGCTGGCCTAAATGCGTGGATGGCATTATAACCTTGCACTGTTGGTGAGCTCTCTGTGGCTTTAAACCATGTCTCAGTGACCGCACATATGTTCGCATTCTCTAGGCTAAAGAGAACTTCTAGGGAGTGGGGTTTTTTGTTTAGACTCTGTAGATCAGAGTGTATGTGCTGTTTCTTTAAGAAGCATATCAAAGACTGAACATGCGCATATAAATACCAGGCACATGCTATTCATCGTGCAATTTTGAGAGTGCAGCCAGAGAGTGAGCCTGTATGATTGCAGTAGTTAGTTTGTATATAAGTTACTTAAGTTAAAGTCAGTGAATTTCTATCGTGATGTGTTTGCATATAATAAAGTTGCTTGAACAGAACCCACAAAGACTCTTCTATTGTGTCCAAAGTAGAAGAGTGACATGGTGTCAGAACCACGATTCCAGAGAATGATATTCGAAGCCATGAGGTGCAGAGATGACAGTGAAGGTAAACTAAGAAAAACGAACATGAAAAAGAGCCAGAAAAGAATCAAAGGGAATTAACATGAACTGCTTATTTATATAAAAATATATATATATAAAAACAGTGCATTACAAGGGCACAAACCGGATTATAAAACAAGCGAGATGCACAAAAGGCTTATTAACTAAGGGAAATGTTTAAAGTTAAGATGTCTGATCAAATGATTATCAAAAAAGCAAAATGAGTATGTTTAAAGCAAAACAAGTGAGTTTGAGGCAAAAATGGGCATGCTTAGAGTAAAACAAGCACAAGAAAGGTACAATCGGCATGAAAATAGATTAAATGAGCAAAATGAATATAATAAGGACAAAAAGGGCACATTAAGCATAAATAAAGTAAGGTGGCTGCATTTTTTTGGCAAAGTGCTGTGTTTTGGCATAACTACGACTTCATATTGTATCAAGGGCATAACTAGAGTTATTCAAAGTATCTCGAAATGTCTAAAAGTGTTTACAGTGTGTGCATATTACTGTGCATGTGTTCTGAAGAGTTTGTATGTGTGCAAAGTACAACTATTTTGTGAAATATAGTCAGAATATAGCCATTTTGAAAAGTTTCTTGTGCTGGGTGTGTCTATTTGCAAAGTGCCACCAGTACAGAGTGTTTATTGCACTGTAAAGAATTGCCTAGAAAGGTACCACCATTTGGGGGAAATTTCAGTGTGCTGTGTACAGTTTATTCATAAAGTGTAATTACTTTGAAATGTTACTGACTCTGAGCTTCTCTTGCCTAGTTCATTCACATTGTGCAGTTATTTGAGATGTTTCTTCCACAGATGAGGTGATTTCTTGCAGTACAGTAATTTCAAGAGTATTACAGTGCCTGAGAGACTTATTTTGCAAAGTTCAGTTACATAGAGGCTTATTGCGCTATTGGGTAAAGTTACAAATACTGGCATAAATTCCTGGCATGTGTGCATGTGTTCATGCTTATTTGCAAAACCATTCCCTGGTATGTGTTAATATAACAGATGGATTTCAAAAGCCCTTACCACTTGCATTTGATCAGAATATTGCAGAGAACTGGAGAATATTAGAGCAAGAGTACAATATTTTATACAAGCAGCTTATTCAGCTAAAGATGCATGCACCACTGCATTCATTTTGATTAACCTAGCTGGGTCAGAGGCCATTGAAAGAAAGAGTTTGTGCATGCACCAACAGTATGTGAGGGAAAAGGTGAAACGTCATATTGTTGTACAGGCTGAATCAAGGGAAGGCCCTGAGTGTTTGAAGCACAAGTTCAGAAAAATTTGTAACCCCCAGACAAATATTACATTAGAGAGGCATTTATTTTACACAAGAGATCAGAAACCAGGGGAAACTTTTGTAGCTTATATTACTGACCCGAGAAAAAAATCAAAAATGTGTTGGTTTGGTGACTTAAAAGATGAGTTAATAAAGGACAGGCTCATGTGTGGTACTAATAGTGCTGCTGTGAGAAACATTTTGCTTCGTGACAGTGATTTAAGATTGAGTAAAGCCATTGAGATTTGACAAATTCATGAAGTGACAGAAAGACATACAAGTATGCTTGCAAGTGACAAGAGCATGGTTTCAGCAGGCTCCAGAGGAAATGTGTCTAGCATGCAACATGTGGCAAACAGAAGTAGGCCTAAGCACATGGTAGTCACAGCCCCTGCTGGTTCACCAGGGAAACCATGTAGTTGTCCAGCAAGTTCTAAGACTAGTTCAGTTAAAGGAGCATGCTCAGTGCAGTAAAAACATGAGCTGGCAAAACCCATGTTCAGCTTTATTGTTAACTGTCACAGCTGTGGTACCAATCATGAGTCTAGAATAGAGGAATGCTTAGCATTTGGTCAGCAATGTCACAAGTGTAAAAAATGGAACCATTTTCAAAAGTTTTGCAAATCAATAAACCCCACACACTTGTAAAGAAGGGTCACACAATAAGCAAGTTGAACAAGTAGATTTGCAGCAGTCCACTTTCTATGTAGATGTTGTGTCCAGTGGTGTGGCTAGGTGGGGTGAGAGCACTTTTAGGACTATCAGTCACATTTACATTTACTTTAATAGTTTCATTAAAAAAATATTTTTTAAGGGCGTTCTTCTTTAAGAACAGTCATGTAGCATCACATCTGGGTGTGTGTGCGACATCCTGTTCTTCCTGTCCACCTGCCCAATTTTAAATTATACAGTACTGCATTTTGCTGCTGTTCATTTCACTGAATTATTCCTGCTGCTTTTGCTTTTTGTGTATGTTCTTGCTGCTGCAGGTAAGGGAGTTTTGCTCTGTGTGTGTTATTGCATTCAATTCCTTCTGCTGCTGCCATTCAGTTCACAGAGTGTGTAATGCCTGCTGTCATTGAATTCAGAGAGTGTGTAATGCCTGCTGCCATTCATTTCATAGAGTGTGTAATGCCTGCTGCCATTCAACTTACAGAGTGTGTAATGCCTGCTGCCATTCAATTCAGAGATTGTGTAATGCCTGCTGCCATTCAATTCATAGAGTGTGTAATGCCTGCTGCCATTCAACTTACAGAGTGTGTAATGCCTGCTGCCATTCAATTCACAGAGTGCGTAATACCTACTGCTATTCAATTCCGTGTGTGTGTGTGTGTGTGTGTGTGTGTGTGTGTGTGTGTGTGTGTGTGTGTGTGTGTGTATGTGTGTGCGTGTGTGTGTGTGTGCGTGTGTGTGTGTGTGTGTGTGTGTGTGTGTGTGTGTGTGTGTGTGTGTGTGTGTGTGTGTGTGTGTAAATGCCCCAGTTATAGCTGGTGATTAGTGTTAACAGGTTCAAACCCTGTACCTTAGCTACAAGAAACAAGAGCCTGAATTCTCTACTTGTACCACTACTTGATTTGATGAGTTGAGTCCATAGCTCTCAACTATCCAGATTTTCACAGAATGTCTGGAATGGTTCGCTCATACTTTTTGTCTGCTCCTCTTAAAATGTGTGGTTTTCTGGCAAATCAGTGAGAAGTGAATTCACTAAATAATGATAGCCATTTAAGTTTCGGGTCCATATTATAACATCGAAGTTCAAAAATTTTGAATGTTATAATATCGAACCCTTTAGTGCAAAAGCTGAGAATAGCAAAGCCTCGGAACATCAAAATTTTACCTAGGGTAAGATTTCTTTGGTCCGTGGCTTTGCTATTTACAGCAGTGTGGTGCGATGGTTATCGACCGGGCTTAGGGAAGTGAGCAAACGGAGGTTACGGATTGGGTTCAGGTAAGTGTGGTGTGATGGTTACCGACCGGATTAAGGTAAGTGAATAAACGGACTGGGTTAAGGTGAGTGTGTGGTAGTTAGGGACTTTAGGGTTAGAGCGCGGGTGAGGTGAGTGTGTGGTAGTGACAGACTTTAGGGTTAGGGGCGGGTTAAGTGAGTTAGGGTTAGGGCGCGGGTCAGGTAAAAGTGCAATTGTGTGGACGTGAGGGTTAGGATAGGGTAGGTGAGTTAGGGTTAGGGAGCAGGTAAGGTGAGTGTGCGATAGTTTGGGACCTTAGGATTAGGTTTGAGTTAAAGTAAGTGGGTAGCTAGTGGTGTATGTCTGGTTTAGTGTAGGGTTTTGTGAAGTGTATGTGTGTGAATTATTTATTTTGGTGTGCTTGAGTTGTGTGTATGTTTGTTGGAACAGCAAAGTTTTTCCCTGGGAAAAAATTCACTATTCTGACTGTTCGGTTTTCTGTTGTTTTGATTAAATGAGGGCGATATTATAACATTCAATGTTTTAAGACTTCGATGTTATAATATAGACCCTTACGTTTCAGTCTTCCTGTCTTTCAGGAAATGCATGGTAACACAAAACATTTTATTCTAGCAAATTTCTAAGATTATACAAGCAATGTTTAAAATGTGCCCCAGGTTTTGAGCCTTTGTGCCCCAATAAATTTTGTCTGTTTCCAGATTTCTTGTGCTGCAAAGTTGAGAGATATCTGTATAGTCTCAAGTGGAAGTTACAAGCGCTGAGAGCTTCAGAGAAACAGAAGTTTAGCATTGTTTATGCCAAATTTGTTTGCATTGTTAGTCACGCAACAGGTAGTCTACTTGCTTTTGATGCAGAAAGCTGTGGGTTCTACTCCCACAGAATATAAATGGATTGCTGATACTGTACTGTGTTGTACTTTAAAGGGGTTGGATGCTGCAGTCCTAAGAATGTCCAACATTAGAGATATTAATTATGAGCCTGTTTTCAGCTTGCCATCAATTTCCCATTGCAATATTACTATCTTATAATTTTTTAATGTAACACAGGCAATTTATTCATCTAGGGCAGCAGGCACATTATTTGTAGATGGAACAATGAAAGATAAAGTTGCTTGCTAGCAGCTACCTCTTCATTAGTTGCAAATCTCTTTAATGTGTAATTATTTAGATGAATTTTACTTCTGCAGAGATTGTGCATATTTACTGATACTGGTGGATTGTAATGACAAAAGTTTGAATTAAATTTTATAATGGAAATCTGAACTGGGCAGTTTTTTTCATTATTGGTTCATGCATTTTGTTTCATTGCTTACTGGAAAAATGCTCAAAATTATAAATTTAAAACATGCTTTAACAAGCATGCCATATTATACAAGAAATATAATTTAATACATTCAGGAATGTGAATCAAAGAACACATTTAAGTTTGCATGGTCTAACATATGTGTGCAAAGAGCCCATGATTTGAAATCAGCTCAAAGGCAAACTTTATCTGCCACTGGCCAGTTGCATTTTCTTTTAGTGTGGGTTTCAATGCTGATTCAACGAATGTGAGTTTTAAGGGCAGATAAGCTTTAATGCTAAGTCTGCTTTTATTGTGATACTGTATTGCTTTGTTTATCAGATGTCTATGAATGTTTGTGGTATAAATTTTAAAATAAATTTTTTAAATGAAATCTAAATAATCATTGTAGTAGTAAAGCATAAAGCAGTATGCACATTACAGTGTTCATGGTAAATGGGGAAAAATAGCCAAACAATGGGACACTGGAATGTCTGCAGGTGGGGGAAGGTTGTGTATGGGGGGGGCCCCATTCGACCATGATTTTGTAAGGGGGGAGGGATGGCAAACTCAGTGACAGCCTTGGGTGGCACAAACCCTAGCTATGCCACTGGGTGTATCAGTAATTGGTGAGAGAGTTGAAGTGAATTTGTTGGCAAAAAGTAAAGTGTTTTATACAGTCCAAATCAATGGTAAACCCACAGAGCTTAAAGTAGACACTGGTTCAAAGTGTAATTTTATATCAGCAGACATATTTTCTAAATTTAGAGCTAATGAGCAACTCACTGTGGCCAGTAGTACAAAACTTGTTGGTTTTGGAGGTGAAAATAATTCACACCAAAGGTTCAGTGATGCATTCATGTTATTTGGCTAAGAACTGTTACATCTTTTTATTCTATGTAGTCTGAAGACCTGAACAGTCTTTACTGGGTCTTAAAGATAGTTTGAGAATGAATCTGCTTTCTTTTACCAAAGAAGTGCATCACGTAAGTGCATATCCTAGTTCCAATTTTTCTGAAACCATTTTCTCAGAGTATGCTGATGTTTTCGATGACAAGTTGGGCAAACTTCAAGTTGCAAATTCCATGACATTAGACACAGCGGTCACTCCAGTAGTCAGACCATCAAGAAGAATTCTGACAGCTATGCATGATAAAGTCAAAGCCCAACTGGATAAAATGGAACAACAAGGTGTGATTTGTCCAGTCACAGAACCAACTGAATGGGTATTGTCCATGGTAGCAGCTCACAAAAAGACGCAGATGAAATCAGGATATGTATTGACCTAAGAGATCCTATTCTTCCTCCTTCTCCTGACCTCTATAACTTCATACTCTTTCTTTTTTTCTTTTTTCACTTTAAATATTACAGATTATCTGCCTCCAGAAATCTTAATGCTTAATGCACCATAAACCTATAACTTTGGCATACTATACAATTGTGTTATTTTTATGTGTTTGTAATAACTTTTGCTGACTTTTATTTCTGTAATACCCTGCACTAATTTTGATGTGATTCATTGATGGTATTGTGAAATTGTTTGTAATAACTTCTGCTGACTTATTTCTCTATTACCCTGTATTAATGTTAATATGATTGTTACTTGTATTGTTTCTGTATACATATACATGGAGCTTTTCTCCTCAGACCATTGAAAAAGAGCTCATACTAGCCCAATGGACTTTCCTGGTTAACAAACTGCAAATAAAATAAATAAATCCGAATAAAGCATTGAAGAGACCACATCATCCAATGCGCACAGTTGAGGAGGTTACAGCTCTAATACCGAATGCCACTGTTTTTCTGTCTTGGATACAAAAAGTTCATTTTGGCAAATGAGGCTTGATCACAAATCATCATTACTAACCACTTTTGAACCCCATTTGGCAGATGCAGACTCCTAAGGATGCCATTTGGAATAAATTCTGCAAGTGAAATCTTCCAGCGTGTAATGGAGCAAATTTTTTCAGGTTATCCTTTTGCCATAATAGTAGATGATTTATTGGTTGGAGGCAATGGAAAAGCAGAGCATGACAGAAACCTAAAGAGAGTTCTAGACAGAGCACATGAAGTAAACTTGAAGCTCAATCCTTTGAAGTGTAGATTCAGAACACTAGAAGTTACATATGTAGATCATTTATTTATCAGTACTGGCTTGAGGCCAGACCCAACCAAGCAAGCAGCTATTCTTGAGATGTCAGCACCAGATAATATTCAAGCTCTTCAACGTTTCTTTGGCATGGTCAACAATTTAGGCAAGTTCATATTAGACTTCAGTGAGTTGACAACACCTTTAAGAGCGCTGACACGTAAAAATGTTACATGGTCATGGTTAGAACAGCTCCAGAAGGCATTTGAAGACCTTAAGCATAAAATTGCCACCCCACCTACATTAAGATATTAAGATACTATGATGTAAATAAGTCTGTCACTCTTTCCTGTGATGCTTCAAAATTTGGTCTTGGTGCAGTTATTCATCAAGAGTGCAGACCAGCAGCCTATGCATCTAGAACACTTACCCAGACTGAAATACAATATGCTCAGATTGAGAAAGAACTTTTGTTAATAGTATTTGCATGTTCAAAGTTTCATGATTATATCTATGGTCAAGCTATTCAGATTGAAACTGATCACCAACCTCTAGTTACTATTTTAAAGAAGCCTATGCATTCAACTCCAGCGAGATTACAAGGAATGATGCTCAAATTCCAAAAGTACAACTTCAAAATGGTCTATACGAAAGGCAAACTACTTTATCTGACAGATACCTTATACAGCTCATCCAGAAATATGATGGAACAGATTGATGCACAGAATTTTGACTATGATGTGATGGCAGTGCATAATTTCTCTACCACTACACTTGATGAGCTGATAGATCGCACAACGATTGATCCAATTTTTCAAAATATCAACCACTACATTAGTGCTGGATGGCCATCAAAGCAATCTAGTGTACCACCTGAAATGCAAACCTATTTTCCTTACAAAGATGAAATGTTGATGGAAAATGGCATTATTTTCAAAGGTCCTAAAATTGTTGTTCCTGCTTCCTTACAACATGAATATATCCAGATTTTGCGTCATGGTCACCCAGGTTTCACATCCAATAAGAGAAGAGTGAGAAAACTAGCATTTCGGCCTTCATTACTGAAAGATATTGATAAAGTACTTTCTTTTTGTTCAGTATGCAATAGTACTAAACCACATTTGCAAAGAGAACTACTTCAGCTAAGTCAAGTTCCTGAACTGCCTTGATCAACAGTAGCAACTGATATCTTTGAGTGGGACGATCAACATTACTTAGTATTGGTAGACTCTTATTCAAACTGGTTTAGGATTAATCTACTACCTAATCTAACATCCACTACTGTTATAATCAAGTTGAAATGTCATTTCTCAGTCCATGGTAGTCCACACAGTTAGTTCTGACAATGGTACCCAATTTGCTAGTCAGTTATTTCAGAAATTTGCAAGAGAATGGGACTTTGTACATGTCATTAGCAGTTCAGAATATCCTCAGTCAAATGAACTAGCTGACGAGTGCAAAGCAATTACTGGAAAGGTCAAAGTGTGACAATACTGACCTCTTTTTGAATTTACTTAATCTCAGAAACATACCCTGTGACGATATACTTGGCTCACCTGCTCAAAGACTTCTATCCAGGCAAACCAGAATGATGCTACAAATAAGTTCCAGTTTATTGAGGCCTAAAGCTATGAACAACAGAACCATCAAGGCTCAATTATTCAAGAAGCATTATATCCAGAAGTTCAGTTATGATAAATCAAGCAGATTTCTTTGTCCATTGAGGAAAGAAGAGACAGTGAGGATACAAACAGTGAAAGGTTTTGACTGGATTGGTCAAGTTACAGGTATATGTACCAAGCTGAGATCCTACCTTGTAGAATCTGAGGGTGTGGAGTACAGGAGAAATTGCAGACATCTTCTTCCTGTACCAGAATCATCATTGCAGCATTGTTCATGTGATACAGACTCTAGATCTCAGGGTGAAACAGGCATTGTTCCCATCCCAGAGTGTGCTTCAACCTGTACTTCCATTCCTGAAGATGTTCCAAATACACTCAAGGTTGAACATTCTGTACAGACAGCCCCAGTTGCTAAACCTAATTCCCATTTTTATGTCACACGATATGGTCAAATTTGCAGGCTCAGTGTGAAATACACAGCAACATGGACATAACTGAATATATATAGGCTTATATAATTGCATGACAAAGAACTACTTGTATTATCTGCATGCCAAATAGATTCACAACATTTCATGATCTATTTTTCAAAGAGGGAGGATGTAGATCAGAGTGTGTGTGCTGTATCTTTAAGAAGCATATCAAGGACTGAACATGCACATATAAATACCAGGCATGTACCATTCCCAGTGCCATTTTAAGAGTGCAACCAGAGAGTGAGCATGTATGATTGCAGTAGTTATTTTATATGTTACTTAAGGTAAAGCCACTAAACTTCTATTGTGATGTGTTTGTATATAATATATATATAACAAAGCTTGAACAGAACCCATGAAGACTCTTCTATTGTGTCCAAAGTAGGAGAGCGACAGTCCCCTAGCAATTAGCAGTAATACCTTTAGATTTTCTTGGTTTTGATTTGGTATGTTGTATGTATTGTTAGTTTGTAATTGCCTAAAAAAGGCACTATGGGAGAAGACAATATTTTAGCTAATATCCGAATGCCCAGGGGGGAGAAGTGCAAACCATACCTGCCAAAGTAGCATGATCTGTTCACCATCTCCTTCTATGCTGACAAGTATTGCACACCCTTAGAATGACACCAGAAACTAAGCCAATTATTAAAGTCATTCATCTTTTGTTTGTATTGTGGCATCATCACTTGATGAGATAAAATGCTGCTCAATGCTAGGCTCACACCAGCCTGAGACACGCATTCCAAGAGCGCCATGATGTCTCTCTTCATATAGTCTAGGGCGGTATGTCTTGGGTCATTTACTCCCACATGGACTATGATTGAGTCATATTGGTAATTGTAGTTCAGTGACCTGAGTGTGTGCATAATGTGGTGGCTCCTAGCCCTGATAAGCAACTGACCATGACCTCATTACTCAGCCTGGTGAGAGGGACATTGGTGTGTCTCATGATGGAGTCCCCAATGACTAGAATGTTGGTTTGTGTGGTGGCTTGCCTTATGGGCATAGAGGTAAAGGCTGCATGGGATGTAGCTCTATGTGTTGGTGTGGGTGTTATTTTGAAAGCGTGCTACTGTTCAGTAGTTTACCTGCTGCTTCAAGGTGATCAGTGTCTCACTTTTTAAGTCCTTAAAGGCCCAATCCTATTTGACCTCCTATTTCTTTACAAACCCTGTGGCTCTTCAAACAACTACATCACCAGCTTAAATCTACACCAACAAACAAACAAGACTTGCTGGAAGGATAGGATCCAAAATCAATGTGTTCCCAGTTTGTGGGATAAGTTATTAACATAGGTCAAATAAATACTACTCTGTGTACCTTTAAGACTAGTCTTGATGACTGAATGGGTAGATAGATCATGTTTATCATATAAAGGCCTTCTTAATTTGGGAGGTAAGCACTGTTATGGTCCTCATGATCACTTGTCTAGTATTGTTCCTAGGTTCCTAAATCCACACATCAATAAGGAGAGAAGAAGCATGGATTTTATAATCAGGAAACAGGCAGTTGGCACAAAAGTGAAAACAAAAACTGGAATGAGAGGCAGAGGCTTGTACAGCAAATGGAAAGAAAAAGACTTAAGAATGATATTAGGAGTTATTATTCCACTAATAGGAAAATGTAGCTGTCGATGCATAGCTGAAGATACGATGCTGTGTCAATATACAGACAGCTTAAAAGTGAACTGCACGCATGCTAAAGGAAGTTGGAAACACAATGTGCAATTTCCGAAAGAAAAAGCAACATTTGGGAAGATTTATTGGAACATGTTATGTTTTTAAATACTTGTAATCTGGCAGTGATATCTAGGGCCAGTTTTAGCAGTTGTGGGGCCCTATTTGGATCATTGTGTTTGGGCCCATTAGCTGATGGCCCACAATACTCTACTAGCTGGCTTCCCAGACATTTAAGAGTATTTCAAACTAAGTATCAGGAATATATGCTGTTACTGCAAAATAAAAGTAAAACAATATGTCAATGTGTTAATGTATATTTTGTTATAATACATGTTAAAATAGAACTACTGGATTACCCCAGGATTCGTTCTCTCTCTCTCTCTCTCTCTCTCTCTCTCTCTCCAGGTTTGCAAAGGGCCTTTTTGACTGGCTATTGATGCCTTTGTCTAAATGACACTTCATTAAGTGGGTGCACCAGTAAACATGTCCCCAAACTCCTGTAGTACTGCTTGGATCTCCTGAATCTGGATAGGAGGTAGTGGCATTATTCCCCCTTGCCCCTCCCAACACTTTTCTTTTATATTTTCATGCTTTTTTAAACCTCCCTTCCCTTCTTCCCTTCATTGGACTTAATGCCTTACTTATCTTCTTATGCCGTGCCCAACAATTGTACATACCGTAAATACTTTGTTATTTCCATGATATTCTCCCCACAGAAACAATATCAGGTTATGATATTGTACAGACACTCTTATTTTGTGTTTTGTTAAATTGATTCTTGTATCATGTCTATTTATGATTATGTTTGTTTATGCTCTACCTTATTCTGATATACCTCTCTGCTTGCTTGCCCCTACATTACAAGTGTTACAGTGATATTAATTAAAGTTGTTGTTTTTTTGGCTGTATTTTTGTTCATCTGAGCCTTAAAAGGGTCTAAGAGAATGAGTGCTCTATTTTTGGGTAATAAGCAAACATAATAATAAATTGAAGTAAAAAAAAATATTTGTAAGTTTAGTACTCTACACACTCCAGCATCTTTGTGAGGTGCTGCAGACAACACAATGCAGGTCATGTTACTAAGAAGCATGCTCATTTTGAAACATAGCTCAGTGCAGGGCCCTATTGGGCCAAATAGTTCCACCTGGTCTAAGACCAGCCCTGTTCATATTAGTCAGCATCAGGTATGTATGTAAGCATTTTGCAGTCACCGGCATTGAGAGGACTGCTTAGAGGTGTTGTTAAATGCTAGCTATTTGGATGTGTATCTCATGGGTGCCCATTCCTTCAGGAGTTCTTGCTGCAACATCAGTTCTTTCATTCAGAACTGTATGTGCACAGAAGTGCTAATGGCTCTTCTATAGCTGACAAAAGCACAGGTGTAAGACTGGACATCTGTTCCCTGATGATGGCTCTAATGAAATAAAATTAAGTGATTAAGTGGCAACCTCTTAAAATGTTGCAGGACAAATTATGTGTTTTCAACTGTCAATCTTGCACTGATGGATTGAAATTACAATATGGACACCCTCTCCCAGTGCAGGATGTTTATGTTTCAGACATGTCCAGCACCTTGGAGCCTTAAATTGGCAGTGTGGATCATTTTATGATATATACAAATGCAGTAGGATAAATTAATAATAATCTATATTTACAAGGCTCTCTTAAACTCATGGGAATTACTAAATCCAGTTTTTCTAAGTGTAGTGTTAGTTATTTTAAGTCCTGAAGGTAGATGCTTAGGTTTTGATATTGTGCAAAACAAACTTTCACCTCTACTTTAACATTTAATTTTATCTGAGACAATAACCTCATCCTTGGTTTATATAAGATTGTAATATATATTTGTCTGAAGCAAACTCCATAACTTATGTCCCCAGGTGAAAGACTAGCTAGGCTGCGTTATAATAAGTATTCTGTCTAGCGCATGATACGTAAAACCCCAAGAGTTGCCTTAAGGATGCCACAGGCCTTGCAAATAATTTACATGTTCAAAACAGCCAATAGCATTCTTCAGGATTACGTCTTTAGCATACCTTATTCTCAAACTTGCTATGTGATTTGAGAAAGGACGTACATTTTTTTCAGACAAGGTAGGTTGAAAAAATGATTCCAACAGAGAAAAAAATATTATTTTTAAATGTCGGGGCAGAATTTTTGCAGATATGCAATAGATTATTTTAATTTTGAAGTCTTTCCAGCTCTGTTGCTTGTTAGTCAGAAGAGAATAGCATGACAGAATATAATAAAGTGACTTTTTCACTCAGTTCTGCCAAATGCTAAGTATTGATTTACATTTATCATTCATTTTAGTCTCTCTGAAAAGAAGTGAGCACATATGTGTATTAGTAATATTTTCAGCTTCTACCTTATCTGGTATTGGATTCATATTTCACTGTGATACAAAGGAAAAGGACAGCCTGTGGGACAAATGACTTTGGATTCTGCAATCCACAGAGAAGAACATTGACTACTTCTTGCGTCTTATGATGAAATTATTTTATTTTAAACCATATATTTAACTCTCTTTTCCTTAATTCAAAGAATCATATAGAAACTCATCAATGCCGGGTGAGTTAGCAAAAGAAACATTCACATAGCTAAACATAACTGACTTGATTTAAGTTGAAGCTCAAAGTGCAAAACTAAAACTGCCTGAAAAAATCGAGCACATTTTAATTAAAACGCAGGTAATGCTGTTTTATGGACAATTGGGAAGCACAGAAAATATTCTTCTGTGGCTTCCAGTAATGCAGGTATCATTTATGTTAATGTATATAATTTCCAAGGTAAGTAGGCTATTATCAGTTCAGAGTACATGTGCATTTACCTTATCAGATCTGCTGCATTTAATAATTTCATCCCATCCCTAGAGTGAGACCTTCAATGCTACTCAGATAATATTAGTAAAACATTTATTTCCTTTTCCTCTTCCTTTTGGTTTACGTGGTACTTGAAACTGTGGCTAAGGTCTATAACCTATTAATATGGCATGTGGTGTACACAGGCAGTAATCTGTATTATTTATAAAAAACTAACCCAATATTCATGCAAACAGCATTTGCGCAA
This sequence comes from Protopterus annectens, assembly GCF_019279795.1. Taxonomy (NCBI): domain Eukaryota; kingdom Metazoa; phylum Chordata; order Ceratodontiformes; family Protopteridae; genus Protopterus; species Protopterus annectens. The sequence goes on from NC_056743.1 coordinate 1,366,655,743, forward strand.
TCTCAGTCCCTCTTTCTGTGGGCTGACTTGTATGTTTAGTGCATGTCAGCTCACTGGTATTGGATCAGTTCACAACAAAGCTGTGGTGGATGACATAGCACAGTAAATCCACTCACACTTTAATTGGATTGTGGCATGAAATGTATGTAAAATGTATAAGAAGATCAAAATGTTCAATAGTCTGGGTAAGAATCCTAATAACATTTACAAATGACCACACCATTCACTATGACAGATTTATTGCCATTATTAACATTAGATTTTTGGAATGGCATGCCATCTCCATATTCCAGAATGTCAGTCCCTCGTTTACTGAAAGTGCTAACTAAACCAAAAATACTTCTTTCATGGACCTAATGCTATACATAGTCATTGAAATGCTAGTATTAAATATATCTTTGCATATGCATTTCTTAAACTGTTTAACATAAGTTTAATGACTGGCTTCATCCCTGATGAGTGATGCACTGCAATCATAATGTCTCCTCCGTCAGGGTGGCCTTAAAACTGAAGCGGTTAATTATAATTATAGACCTATTAGACTGGCACCCCTCATCTGCAGAGCCATGGAACATATAATAACAGGCCTCATTACCTGTCATATCAAGAATATTATTCAATTTGACCCCTAACAATTAGGCTCTGTGAAAGGTAGACCCTTACTACTGGATCTGCTTAACTTCTTTGAAAGGGTATCAGACAATGTGGGCAGTGGCCATGCAGTACAAATGGTATGCCTTGAACTGGCTGAAGCCTTCAACACCATTCCTCATGCTGTAATGGTACACAAGCCAAATGCATTAAAATCAACCCAGATGTATTAAGATGGATAACAAGCTGACTGAAAAACAAAACCCACACAGGGAGAGTTGCTGGACCTCAGGGCTTGGTGCTAGGGCCTCTCCTTTTTGGCCTTTGATTCTCAGATCTCCAAGTCCTGTAGCAAAACCCACACAATGAGTGTTGCAGGAATCTCATCAACATGTCTGAAAGTTACAAGATGTTTTCTCAGAGCTTAATCCTAGGAACTCCCTTTTTCGGCCATTACTTCTCAGATCTCCAAGCAAAGAGCCAAGACCTATGGCTATCAAAGTTTGCAGATGACTCCAAACTGAGTTTATATTGTTAAGGCACCCTCTGCCACTCAAACCCTCCAGCATGAAACCCCCCTGGTAAAGTTCAGATGTTCTAAAACTGGGATCAAACTAAATGTAAAAAAGTGTGATATGTTCATGTTTAACAGACAGCCTCTGACCTCAAAACGCTATATAAACAACCCATACCTTCATAATTAAAATGTAGATATGGACCTATACATTTGGATCGATAACTCCTTCCCTTTTGACCATTATGTGATGATAGTTGTCAGGAAAAACTTTTAATACACCTAATTGCAAAAGCAATACCTTTAAGAGGTAATCATTCCTCTATAGTCAGCATTGATCAGTCTCGTTATTAAGTACAATGCTGCCAGTGAGATGTATCTCACCAAACATTTCAAACAACTAGAAAAATCCCAACGTTTCTTAACTGTAAAGATTACAGGCCTAAAGTCTCTGAGCTATCAAGAGAGGATGGAATCTCTATCTCTCTATTCAGCGTCTTCTAGGTATTTGAGGGAGCATACTTGTCTAATCATGCCATAAAAGACCTGATTGTCTTGGACCTCCTGTATATCTGCATGTCCAGGGCTCCAAAAATACTCTAACCAATGCCATAAAGTTTTACCTACAGATGAATAAACTATGGTAGATGGACAGGTTTATAATTCAGCAGCTTCCAAACATCTGGAATAAACCCCCTTTGCATAGTTACCAACTCAGCTTGCTATATTTTTTCAGACATAACCTAAATGATTGGGTGTGTATTCAAAAACCTACTCTAGGAGAGACTGGTATGGTTGCCCTATAGTAAGGAGATGCAGTCTGAGGCAGGGCTCTGTCAAAGTGTAAATTGTCATGACACTAAATGGCCTAAGAATATTTATGAAAGCTATGAAATTCATCACTAGATTTAACTCCCCACAACCCCAGACAGTGAATGAGGATTTCTGGACAGTATATCTTTCTGGTATTATAATAAATAAATTAAACACAATCAACTAAACATTGTAAAATGCCATTCAGCAAAAAAATGTAACTATAAACTATTGCAGATAAACCATATGAAAATAAATCCTAGGACATATCAATTCAGAAAATAGCTAAATTATTTTTAAAAAGTGTATGCCTGGCTATGTCATGGTTAAGAAAAACTGTGATGCCACCAAATGACACCCAGAAGAACTTTTTCTTCTGTCCTTTGAAAAGGTGATATGTGTTTCTAAGACATTACCTTATTTTTTCATGCACTACAAATGTCTTAACTCATTCATGAAGTCGCAGAATTGAAATAAAACGTTTTGTTTTGCTTCAGCCAGTCAAGTTAGTTGCTGACTATAACTTGTACTGATTACCAGTGAAACTGAGTAAAATCCTCCTGACAGTTAAAACAAGTAAATGCAAGGCATTCTTTAGGTTCCAAGGAACAGCTGAGCAAGAACAAAGAACTGGTATTTCTGACTGCAAGTTAGAGAGCAAATAGGGTAATGGCTACTTAGCAGAATAGCACATCATTGAATACCAAATTTAAAAAGCAGTATTGAATCCCACATATTAAAAATCCCAGAAATGCACAAAAAGGCCCAATAAAATAAAGAACCAACATTTCTTGTGAGGGCATAAACCCCAAAAGTCTCTGCTTGTAGCTTTGTCTTCCTCATCTCCCTCTTTAAACCCCCTATACTTCCCTTGTCTCCTGCATACCCTAAGTAAACCCACTAAAACTCTATGCTGGGGGCTATATCTCCTGCATCCCCTACTTAAACCTCCTATATGACTGCACTGGAGGCTGTGCCACCTGCATCACCCTGCTTAAAATCAGGTCTGAAGTTACCATATCGTGACCCAAAGGGATGGCTTTCCCCTGTTCATTACCTACCTTAAATACACACACATCCCCATTCACTATAATACCAAGATATCAATAGCAAGGCATTGCTTATCAATGAATGATTATATGAAAATAATTCAGTTAATGAAGCTAACAGTTTAAAGCAAATATGTGTGAAGTTCAGGTTTATTAGCATGTTTAAGATTAAATATGAATTACATAGCACAGACTTGAATAAAACAATAATAAGTAAAATACAAAAGAATAAAAGAGTATGAGTAAAAATGTATTACAAAGATTACAGTGTAAACTAAGATCAATGTATAAAATACCAGATAATTTAAAAAAAAATAAAAAAGCTGAAACAGTCAAGGACTTAATGAACAGTTGATACTACCCATGAAGAGGATTCCCTCAACCACCTAGGTAGTGTGTTCCAGAAGCACAACCTAAGGATGTGAAGACATTAATGCCAGAAAACATGATGTATCAGCAGAACCTGGTGGCTGAGCACAAGGGAATGGTCAGTCAATACCAGATGTGGAGATCTCACAGACAGGGGCACTTTAGTCATATACAGGCAAAGAATCCAAGGTTAGAACATTAAATATGACAAAATGGTAGTCACTGTAACTCACACAGACCTTCTGTGACATGGTAGTAATAAGAAATTCTAAGTAAGTGGCTGAGCAGAAGATTTCTTACTAGCTGCTAGCAGTCAAGTTCACTGTCCAGCAGTTATAGGTAGAGGTTATTATAGTAGTTTAGACAGTGGTATATCAAGGTGTGGTGTGCTACATGGAGGTCTGTAGGAATAAGATGCTTGAGAAGACCTGACAACAACATGAACCCTGCACTTCTAAAGTTCAATTGTGGTCAAATGTAACACTCACATTGCACCCCTTTAGCATGAATCCCAATTTGATTCAGCCCTAAACAAATAATTCTGGAAGGTGGGCCCTTGCAGGGATGTTTTCCATGCGGACACTGCATCCATTGCAAAAATATGCCTAATACTAAAGAATTTACTAGTAAAAATATTGGACAAGTGTTTTCTATAAAGTTTTTTGCCAATTGTCAGTCTGAATGGGTGATTTATATGGCTTCCTGCAACTGCTCAGCCTTCTATGTGGGACAAACATCCAGGTGTGTTAAATTCAGAATATCCGAACATTTCAGTGATATTAGAGCTGGTAAACCAAAAAGTGCACTATATAAACATACACAAAAACATCCTAAAGCCACATTTAGATTTACAGTGATTGATAGAATACAGAGAAATAGAAATAACAAATCAGGATGGCATCAGCTATTAAATAACATGGAGAAAAAATGGATTATTAAATTGGGTGCTCTGTTTCCTCCAGGATTGAATGAATAATTTTAATGAATGGTGCAATTTACCTTAGGTAACTTCAGGTGGGGCTATACTATATATATATATATATATATATATATATATATATATATATATATATATATATATATATATATATATATATATATATATATATATATATATATATGTATATATATATATATATATATATATATATATATATATATATATATGTGTATACTTGCATGCTCATTTAATTTAATGCACTGAAGAAGGCTTGACAGCCGAAACCGATCTGCTTGCTTTATTTTTTGCTAATGTGTTCCCAATATATACTTTTATTGTTGTCACTGTTTGCTGGCTCTACAGTTGTTTTCGGTTGTGATTTGGTTTTGGAGCCGTGCAGCTACCATACATGCAGGGGCCTGCTCTTCTTGACATTGTTCTCTGTTATTGCCATGAAAATATAGTTATAGTACTGATTCTTGAAAATATGCCGCTGTGCTATTATAGTCATGTTAATGTATGTTTAATTTATTCTAGTGACATTATTGCTTTAGTCCAGACTAGATCCATTGACAAAGTATCCTACCTTGTTTCCTGTTTACTGTATACCCAAATTAAGCCTTTAATTAGCTGAGCCCTACCATATATTTATATATGTATATGAAAACAGTTGTTTGCTTGAAAATGAAGAACATCTCCATATAAACTGCAGGTTTTTGTAAAACATACTTCTGATGTTATGAACTCACACTACCCCTGTCTGGGATAGATTTGAATTGCTTATTTTATTTTGTTTTGAAAACAAAGTCAGACCATTTATACACATAATGAACCACAGCCTGGGGAAGATTTGAATTACTTATTGTATTTTGTTTGAAAACAAATGTAGAATATTTATACACATTATGAATTCGGTGATACTGGAGAACACTAGACTGAAAATAACATTTGTATTCCTAGAGGCGAGTTACGCTCAGTCCAGTGTTCTTCATTATCGCCATGGGCTTCAGTACTGTATTTCTAACTTTGATTCTTGTGGCTAACTTTTGTTTCAGATTAATTGCTTGGTCTTCCTTCTACTGTTTGGCAAGGGCTGAGGTTTACCACTTTGTGGTAGCAATATGCTTACTTTAGAGCATTCCTCTCAAACTCTTGCATAAGAAATCTGGACAAAGCTTAAATTAAAGGGGGATCAAAGGCTTGATATAGTGACAGATGTTAAATATTGCTGTTATAAGCACAGACAATTGCTACAATTACAGGGTTTCATCCTGACATACATTGTTTGATGTATATGAAGTCTGAAACTCAAATATATATCATTATTTCCAGACTTCAGTTAATGATTTGTAAAATAAAAACTGCCAACTTTATGTGGAGCAGACCATTCATATGAGACAAAAAGCTGGAGACTCTGGAAATTTTTGGACAGTTGAGAGGTATGCCTTAGTTTAGTAGTGTGGAGGGAGTGTCTTAGATCTTGTCTGAGGTGAACTCAGTCTTGTCTTGATTTTGTTCTAGTCAATGGCTTGTGCATAACTTTCAGCATCTATCTGAGGGACTGATACATCTTTAATATTTGCTTAACTGTTGAGGAATGGGCAGATTTTATAGGTTCATAGGTTAGTACTAAGCTAACTGCCCTTGCGAGTTGTTGTAAGCCCAGCCAATTATCCCTTGTGAAACTCAAACCCTGCAGCTTGTGTTTGTAAGGCAAACACCTTAACCATTAGGCCACCCTCCCAACCTGTACATGTTTGCTGCTAATTAGAAGAGGACCAATGCAGCAAGCTTGCAGCTTGAAAGGCAGTAATTCCAGTTTGTTTCTTCTCGATAATGCCCAGCATTTTTGTTATACATGCTAGATACTGGTCTTGACATCCAACTGGGGGGCTTTCTGCTCTGGAAGCCGACCTTTTGAATTTGGGTCTGCCTGCTGAGTTGATGTAGCAGCATTGTTTTTAAACCTTTCATATTGGGGGGTGGGCATCTGGCATGGTTCCTACCTCAAGAGATTCCCTGCATTTACAGCACCATCTGGAGACAGCATTCTGAAATGCTTGCAGCAGCACTGCATCCAGATTCATCTCACATTCCTGTCAGATGACAATTGCAAGGAAGGGTCTCGTTATTTTGTACCTCCTACAGTCACAGTAGCAGTAAATCATATAACATTTTACACAATTAAGGAATTTGACCGGTAACATATTATTAACGAATTATTGAAGATATCATGCTCGATTTCTTGTGGCTCAGTTAACAACATTAACCATGCCTAAAATTTATTGCAATTCTGGAGGTTGGTAAACAATATATCAAATTAATAATAATAAATGCAATTGCTAGCAATGGAGATCAATGTCTATATCACCTGCATTTGAAGTATTGAATGTTATTCTAGGGATTAAAGTATTAGAAGATTATTTTTAAAGAAAGGTGCATATTAAATAGAAATAATTGTTTTTGTGGGAACAATTCATGCAGCTTGAGGTGCAACAGAGGGAAGAGGCATGAATTTTAAAGGAAGGCAACTCGTGTGTTGCACACTGTAACTATATAGAAAAACATGTTATCATGGCTGGCTTTCTTGTCTTAATTATGTTGTACATCATTTAACTGTAAATTAATAAAGGTCAGGGTGTATTACAAATAAATCATCACAATCACCAGCATTTCCATCAATGGGTTTTCCCACTTTAATATCATTTGAAAGCCATCTGGGTTTTATTTCATTTATGTCATTCTTAAGAATACATTTTGACCAGACTTCTCATCACATCCCCCAACATGCAATTAGGACACATTCACTTAAATGGCCTGTATTTATTTATGTATTCATTTTTTGTGAAAATCTCAGGTACTAGCCAGGGTATTTAATGATTCATGCAGGTTAATTACAAGATCCACTGAACAATTATCTTTCTACAAACTTCTCCCCCTTTTTTCCTTTATAGAGATTTCGTCTTTGCAAGTTTTGGAGGACAGGTGGCAATGGTAAACTCTTGAAGTTCAAGGCCTCTTATCAGATTTGGAAACCACACATAGCCAAGATATAAGCCTGCTTGACAAAAAGAAACTCCAAACATCCTCGAAAGAGGAGCCTTCCACTGAGATAACCTCAGGCAAAAAAAAAAAAAAAAAAAAAACAGATAATGGACCCAGAGGGATGTACATAGCTCTGCAGACAATCCAGTGTTGACTCCTGAAATCACTCAAAAAAATGAAGGTAATCTTGAAGTTGCGAAGGTATGGACTCCCTTGCCAGTGAGGGGCAAGTAGTGGATGATTATTTAGAAGAATGTTTAGATTCCTTGCTAACAGGGTTAGGATGTGTGATATAATCTTAGACAGGAACTTTAGAACCACACATCCCAGAACCACCAGTACTCTTCAAAAGCCCCAGGGCCCCTGCCTCAGGTATGCTTCAGTTTTCACATAGATTCCAAATCCCTCTTCCCCCTCCTGTTGAGAATGTTACACCAAATTACTCATTTCTTTGTACAGCTCGGTTTCTAGCCCCCAAGGATCTAGATAGTTTTAGGTCTGGGCTTTCATGGCCCCACATTACAGTATATGTCCCTTTGAACATTAAAGAGAAACCCATATGGAAAGACTTCATCAATGTTTTTCACTTAGTCATCTTGGAAGGTATTCAGAGAATCCTTGAGCCTGACAACACCAGGTCCAAAGACCTCGTTTGTGCCCTCAACTCCTGAGGTAAGAAAACCACTGGCAAGACTGAGCCTATGAACTGAGATAACTGGGCTTTAGACTTGGTGGTTTACATGGCCTTCCTTATTGAAAAAGATCTGAACCAAGCCCTCCCTCTTTTAGTTTATTTTCTTTCCATTAAGGAAACATACCTTATTCATTCAGGGCAGCTTGATACTGGTATGGCTGAAGGTTCAGGAAGTTGAAGGCCATAGATAGAGATAAAGGCATAACTGACAGCTTATCCCACTTTCAGGTCACAAGGTTTCTCCAGCTGGTTCCAGTGGGATCAACAACACCATGATATTTGGCTCAGCATAATGCTGGACAAACTAAATGGCCTGGGCAATAACTCCCCAACTGTGAACCAGCCAAAGGTTAAGTACTGTTGGACTTACAAGAAAAAGAAATGCTCATGGCCTATTTGCAGTTTCACACGTCTCTCTTCCCACTGCGAGAAGTCACACCCAGCAGCTAGATGTTCATCAAAACCAGGACAACCCACTTTGTTTACTAGCATTCCTTTAAGTGATAAAGCTCCAAACCTGAGTTAGAACAATTTGCCTAGGGGCAGGCACCTTTTTTATGGCCAAAGAAGTATTTTTTCTCTGGGTCAGACACAATTTCAAACTGTCACATTCCCCAGTCAGAGTGGATAAACTTGCATCCTTACATGCAGATTATCCTGACAAAAAAGAGGCTTATTTTTTAAACAAAGATTCCTCTTCAGGTTTTGCCATTGGATCTTCAGTGGCCCTTAATTCCAGGATAGTTAAGAACCTCTTGTCTATCAAATATAATGAACCTGAGGATCTGAGGCTCTTAAATTAATTGAGAAGTCCTAGCGGCAATAGTCATAGGCCCCTTCTCTCACCCTCCTTGTACTGCTTATAAAATATCCACTATAGGTCTGGTCTGAAGAAGAAAGACAGGAATATCACAAAAGTCATCATCTCTCTTATATAGATGGTCTTTCCACTAATTATTTTATCGACAAGCAGCAATCCAGCATGCACTCTGTATTGCTAGATCATGTTGCGCAAGCTAGACATTCAATCTGCCTTCCACCATCTTCCTACCTAGGCTTTTATTTTGATGACAAATTCTTTTTGATATGGCCATGCCCATGGGTTGCTTCTTGGCCTGTGCTGTATTTGAAATTGTTAGTTCCACATACATTGCTGATGACAGCAAATGGCCACAGAGCAAGCTGCAATTCATTAATTAGATGATTATCTGATAATTGCTGAAGAGAGGCTGAGGCCCAAGAAGCCATGTCAATTTTCATAAAATTTTGCAGTGAACTTAGAGTTCTTTTGGCTGAGGAAAAACTGGAAAGCTCTAGCCAAGCAATTACCTTTTTAGGGATACTGGTCGATGCTCGAGCTTCCATCTTCAAACTTACTACCGACAAATTGCAAAAATTCAGGCCTACAATTGACAGTGTTTTGGAAGCTAGTAAATTTCAAATCAGGGAAGTCATGCAGCTCTACAGGTTTGTAAACTTTACTTGCAGAGCTATTGTCCAAGACAGGACCTTCCTTATCCAACCTGATGAAAGGCAAGAAACTTAAACACCACCAAGTGAGGAGTGCCAGCAGGGTCAAGGAAGATGTCTGTCTGTGGAACATATTTTTGCAAAAATTCATTGGTATCACACTTTGGCAAAGCTATTAGGTTTCCTCTGAAGAAGTTTTTATTGATGCTGCTGCAGGAGTAGGCATAGGTGGCTTTTTCCAAAAGAAATGGTTTGTGGAAAAATAGCTTGCCTCTTGGTCAGAAAAAAGAAAGAAAGACCTTACCTTCCCAGAAGTTTTTCCCATCTGGATGGCCACTCTTCTTTGGAAGAACACTTTTGCATCAGCAAAGTTTTGTTTTACTCTTGACAACATATCAGTAATTCAAGCCATTAACTAGAGGTCATCAAAGTCTAGGTGAGGTACATTCAGTAATAAGGTTATTAATCCTGTTACACATGCAGATCAATTGTTGCGTTTCAAGTCATCAGATTCCAGATAGAGATAAAGGCATAACTGACAGCTTATCCCACTTTCAGGTCACAAGGTTTCTCCAGCTGGTTCCAGATGTGGTTCTCTCTGGGACACACATTCACATTCCTCCAGAAGTTTGACTTATTGGCAAAGACTAGCTAGCACTGTATGTCCATATCATGAGCTCTGAATACTTAAATGGCTTATTCCTCATCTTTTGCAAGCTTTTAAACTTTTCTACAAGAGGTTATCTCAACCCCTCAGGCATTGGGATCTCCAAGTAATGTTACAGTTCCTAGTGCAGAGATATTTGCTGGATGATGCATCCAACACTTTACACATACACCTAGCAGTGTTAGAGTTTATACTAGTTGATCGAACTTCCAAACATTCAACCGTCATATGGTTGACACCATATGATCGAACTTTTGAAAGTTCTAATGTTTTAACGAAGATCTTCGTGCGGCATGGAATGGGAAGATTTCACTTTGCGGCATGTAGTGCGATCTCAGAGTTGGTATATTTAAAGAGTGGGGGGGTGCAGGGGGGTTTGCCCCCCTTCTAAAAATGTTCAGGTAGGTTATTTGTGCAGTTTATTTTTTTTATTAGATGTTCGAACTTTTAAAAGTTTGATCATATAGTGTTGACCACATGATGGTCGAACTTTTGGAAGTTCAGTCATCTAATATAGACCCCAGCTTTAGGCTGCTTGTCTTGTTTCTTGGATCTTTCTGATTTTTCCAGTCACTAACTTACTATCAGATCATTAAAGGGTTGGAAGAACATTAAAGATGCCTCACAGGGCTGCAAAGAACATATAGACAGCCACCTTTTGGAGCACATTAACAAGGGGCTTTATCACTTAGTATATGATTTTGATTCTTTTGTCCTATGGGCTACCTTATTTACTTGGTTAAATACTGGGACCTTTAGAGCCAACAAAGTGCTTTATTCCTTGTGTTGGGGTGAAATTTTATTGCGAAAGACTTTGACTTAATATGAGTGAGGAAGTATAAAACAGACCAGTCTAGTAAAGGACTCCAAGTCTGCCAGTATAGATCCAGGACTTATGTCACTGGCCCAGTTCACTGGGCCACACCTCTGTGAAGATTAGTACCAAAAATGCATTACTTGGCCATATTTTTCATTTAAAGTGAGGTTGCACAATTTCCTTATCAGAAGTCAATGCAGCCCCAAGAAAAGCCACCCATGAATACTCCTCACGTTCATTCTGTATAGGCAGATCCTCAGACATGGTGGAAAAAAGGGCTTGATGATTGTTATCTGATGCCTTTTTCTCTTACATAAGGTTGTAACCTTGGTATTTTACTTTACAGGGAAGAAGATTCTGTAAATTTTAGGGCACTCTTTTATCCAAAGAACATATTGGAAGGCAACACTATAGCAAACAGGGCACACTGTTTTTTTGGATCAAAATCTTTGTGTAATCCACTGGTTTGGCTTTCCAGACTTGTCATGGGTCCAAATTTGGGACATTTGGTGTCAGCTAACAGTTAAGTTCAATTTGCTAATAACCACAATCATCCATCTTGGTCCAATGACTTAATCTTTCCTCTGAAGAAGATCCTGGTAACTAGGATATTATTGAACCGCCAGAGAAACTGCACACTCAATCTAATCATGGTCTTATTTTGGCATGCTATTGTGCCTAGACTTCACTGAAAGGGCATGAAAAGAAGTTCAGCCATAGAAATTTCAAGACATTTTATTAATCGCGGGATTGCTTAGACAGCCTGAGAAATTGACTACCAAGTTATTTAGCATAGCACCCTAGCAAAGCCAAACACATATATTTATGATGGGGATGGAATCATTTAAATGGCCTGTGTTTGACTTGTTCAATTTACAGTTAATCTTGTCTGTTAGTGATTACTTTAGCAATGTTACTAAATGTTAAGGTTGTAGATTTATTGTTAAATTGATTATGCTATTATCATTAGGTGGTGGTCTTCGCAGAAGCCTTGTTATGACAGAACAGCAACCACAGGCATGCCAATGGGCTGTAATCTTGTGGCTTAACCTCCTTGTGTTCCTCCAATATACTTCAGAGGCCACTTGTTCAATTGACAGGTCAGGTTGACTGAAAATGGTTGGTTCAAGTCAATTTATACAGGGGCTAAGAGTTAGGCCCAGAATTGTTGGTTTATATGACATGTCCAATGTGGCCAGGGTTATGCTCCTGGACTCTAACAGGTAGCCAGAATGCGCTTGATAATGCCAATTATTGGGAGTAGTTAAGTTCTTGTTATAAGTATTTAATATTCCTGTGTTGTTTAGTTGTTAGTCATTATTATTCTTTGGTTGATTTCTTTTTATTAATAAAATGGATACAACTGCAACATTTGTGTCATTTTTTACTTGGCTTTAGAAGAAAAGTGCTGCTTAATCATAATCAGGGTTGTCCATGAATGAGTCAGTTTAAGGGAGGAATTAGGAGGGTTTAAATGCCACACCCAATTGAGCAACTGCACTCTGGTGGCCAGCTCATATGAACCCTCCCGACAGCCCCCCCCCCTTTTTTTACAGTCTGTAGTATAGGTTTATGTTCCAGATGGGTGGTCAACTCAATGCTTAACCACCTTGTGCCCCCCCCCCCCATTTTACTTCATTGACCTCTTGTTAGATTGACAGGTTTAGATGAATGATGAGGCTTGGTTCAAAGCAATTTACACAGGGTTGAGTTAATCTCTGAGGTGGTGGTTAACATGAAATATCTGAGGGGGCTTGGTAATGCCAACTGGGTGAAGTAGTTACATCATGGTTATAATTGCTTAAAATACAGTAATTACTATTGGTATGTTGGAACTATATGGCACTAGTCCCACAGTGAGGTGGGTGAAATTCTAGGGAGGCGTTGAGTATAACCCCATTTTGTAGCTGACAGTGCACAACTTATTCAGGTATGACTATTGTTGGCCATAATCTATGGACGTGTCCATTGGCTATATACTCTTAAGGACAATACCCCCCTCACAAATATATCTGATTTATAGTTGTATGAATATGAGCTCCTGAACCCTCAAACTTCCTGAGGATATTAGTTAAAAAGATACCTATAGATTGCTTCTGCAGCCATGCCAACGTCAAATGAGATGGTAGCCACACCTTTCGCTTTCCTTATTTCATAGATGAAATAATAAAAGATCTAGGGCCTGATTCATGAACAACTATGTACATCATCAGTATTCAGGATCATCTGTACCACATTTTTTTTGTGCTATTTATTCACTCAGAATGATTATACTAATTATACACATAGTTTACACTTTGTGGTAACCTTTATGATTCCCCCAGATATAAAAGACTGCAAGACAATCAATAGGAAAACTATTATTAAGAGGAAGAAGGTGAAAGATATTCCTGTGTTGTCTGTTCATTCAGAACAGTGTAGACATAGTGTACACTTAGTTTAGGCACTCATGAATCCAGCCCCATAACTATTTCAACATGATATAGTAGATGATAGTACATTTTGAAGAACCCTGAGGTCAAAAAACCTGAGAGAAGAGGCCCAGAGTTTTGTTCCATCTAGGTAATCTTTATAAATGTCAAGCCTGCCTGCACAGCAACTCAGATGTAATACCTGGCTTGTTTTGCAAGGAACTGACAGTGGACTATGGCACATTAACTGCACTACAGGAGTACAGGTCCCTTCTATCAGTCCCAAATGACAGGAGGGGAACTAAAGATATATATAAATATATATATATATATATATATATATATATATATATATATATATATATATATATACATATATTCACTTTATAAGCTCAAAATTCTGAAATCTCAAATTTCAGAATCTCGAGCCCATAAAGTGGAAAATCCAAGTACCCAAAACCACAAAACTGTGAAAGCATAAATCCTGAAACCACAAACTGCGAAATTCAAACTCCCAACACTTTCAAACACCAATACAACACACATGCACAAACTAAACAAGCACACACACCTACCCTTATTATATGCAGGGGTGCAAGCCCCCTTGCACCTACCATGTGTGGGGGGGCTGCACCCCCCATACCCCCCTACTTAAATATTCTAATTCCAAGGTCGCACTACATACACACACACATGAAACACCACCACACAAACTACATTCCTCTCGCACACACACATCACAGTAACAACACACACTAACACACACTACAGCCCCTACCCAACACCCTTAAACATAAACACTTACCTGAATCCATGAACACAGCGCAACCCCAGAACCGCTAATTCAAAATCTCCTGCATTTGAGATTTTGAATTTCACGCTTCTGGGGTTGCAAGCTTCCAGTCCTTCCACTTTATGAGCTTGAGATTCTGAAATTCACAGTTGCATAGTAGTTACCAAGATGTGGAATTATCAACAATGCTGTTCTGCTAGCACCCCTGAATGACTGTGTTACTGTGAAGCAAATATTTTCCATCTAATTTGTCACTTACTTTCGATGCACATAAGCTATTAAAAACAATCATTTGTCTTGATAGACAGAAGGAAAAAAAATTACTTTTTTAGTGTTCTGTGAAACAACTCAGTTCTATATATTTCTTCCATAAAACATGTTCACTTTTACTGCCAATACATTAAAGGCAACACAAAACAATATGTGTGACTGGAGATTTATGCATAAATATTCTGAGTTGTCAAAAACATAAATTGACCACAATAATACATTATTTTAGTTAATATATATTCTATGAAATATGATGTTTTTTAAAGTGTTATTAGAAATTTGAGTAATTAGGATGTCTAACAGAGCAGCCAACAGTGTCCAATACATAACAAAATGTCACAAGTATCTTTGAGTATGCATTAGATTATGGTTCTAAACTACCATGGCCCCAGACCTAATTACTCTCACACTCTTTAATACTGATTAATAAATATATGCTTAGCATCCCTGGGTGAACACAATCCATACAGGAATTGATTCCTTCTCGACCCCATTATATAATATATTATAGCATACTCTGATGTCAGAAAACTTTTGAAAAATGCTATGAATATTCACTTAAATGGTCTGCAGGTTTATCAGAACTTGACCAGCTGTACATCTCCAGATTTTATCAGTTGACAGTGGGAATTTTATCATAGATTCATAGGTGTTTACTAGGCTAAAGACCACAAGGTCCATTTTAAGCCTAACCATGCATCCAAAATCTCTGACAAGGTATGTTACCCTTGATAAGTGCAAGCATGGGTCTGGGAGATGAACCATTTACAGGTTACCTGTGTCCAGTAGAGACATAGGTGCCAATTGAGGTATGAATTTCTGGTTCCTC
This sequence comes from Protopterus annectens, assembly GCF_019279795.1. Lineage (NCBI taxonomy): Eukaryota > Metazoa > Chordata > Ceratodontiformes > Protopteridae > Protopterus > Protopterus annectens. Next base: position 1,366,671,015 of record NC_056743.1, read on the forward strand.
ATCCAGTTGTCCAAGTTGCACTTGAACTGGGTTAGGGAGGAACTATGCTTCACATAGATGGGGAGCCTGTTCCATAGACAGGGAAGTCTCTGGGATACATACCTATTTTTCCAGCAGGTCCTATTTATATCATAGGCAAGGTTTCAGTCTTTAGAATGGGTAATTCTGGTGCTGTTTGTTTTGTGGATATGCAGGAGATCTATCAGAGTGGGGTCTGACAATGCCCGGTATGCCAGGCATAGATCTCCCCTCAAAAGCCTGTAGGATACAGCATACAGGTATAGGGCCTTGAGGTGGTCTGCATGGGACATTTTACTTATGCCCTGTTTTCTTTTAGTGAGGAACCTCTGTGGGCATTCCAATTGTTGGATATGCCTGGTTAGATGTATACCAAATGGGGCATTGTACTCAATGATATGTCTGATGAATGCTGAATACAGTTGAACAGTGACTTCCTTGGACTTAGATGCCATACCTTTGTTTATATGTTGTGCAGCATCAAATGATTTCCTTATCACTGTAGACACGTGATGGTCAAAGGCTAGATATCTATGTGTGTCCCTAAGTCCCTGACTACTAGGTCAGCTCTAAGAGGTGTGTTGTCAATATGATAGTTACCAGGGATGGATGACTTCCCAAAGGATACTATTATGCATTTCTTGGCATTTAGTTTTAGTCTATGGCTCTGACCCCACTTATTTGTCTGTGTCAGCTTCTCCTGGAGAACATTTGTGTCAGTGTAAGATTCAATGACAGCTCCTAATTTGCAATCATCTGCAAATTTAGTTCACCAGAGACCACCGACATTGGCCTTGACTTCTGAGAAGTAAATGCCAAAAAGGTGTGGTCCAAGGACTGATCCCTGAGTGACTCCACTTGTCACTGGCTTCTTTGTAGAGGTGGAATCCTCAATTCTAACTTCCTGGATACTGTCTGTGAGACAGTTGGCTATCCACCGGGTGACATATGGGTTTGTACCTAACCTGCTGAGTTTGTCAACAATGCCTGAGTGAGATATTGTGTCAAATGCCTTGGCCAGGTCCAGGTAGGCAGTGTGAATGACTTTGCCCTCATCCATTGCTTTGGTGACCTTCTCAAAGAAGTCCACCAGGTTGAGTAGGCATGATCTGCCCTTGACGAAACCAAACTGGGTTGGGTACAGTGTCTGGAGGTTTACTTTATCTCTAGTGATCATCTCCATGATAATTCTTTCCATGGCTTTACATATAAGACTAGGGAGACTTATGGGTCTGTACTTTCCACGGTCTGTATATGGCCCACCTTTGTGCAGAGGGATAACTGTTGCCTTTCTGCATTCATGAGGCATGAAGCTTCTTTGGAGGCTCCAGTTAAATAGTAATTCCAGAGGCCATGTTTCATGCTATTTAGAAGGCATTCTGGGATATTGTCTAGGCCCATTGATGCAGTGTTCTTGGTCATAGAGAGAGGATTAAGGACCTGTTCCCTAGTGATAGTGGGGGGAGTTATATTTGATGATATTTCCTGAGGGAAGGTTGAGGAGGAGAGAGGGGTAAAGTTGGAGCTGACATTATCAGCCTCGAGGTTTGCAAAATTTTTAACTCAGTATAGGTGGCTCCATTTTTAATGACCTCTGCACACAATTATGTATTGCCTTTGAGGTTGCAGAAATAGCTAAAGAATGCTTTGTGGTTGTCTTTGGCCTGGGAGGCCAAACTTACCTCAAATTTGGCTTTGGTAGACTTTATTTGTTCTCCGAGTTGTTCATTTAGTTTGATGAAAGTGCTTATATCCTGCTGGGTGCTGCACCTCCTAATCTTTGTCGTGATTTTCTTCCTCCTGTTATACAGCCTATTGATTTTGTGATTCCACCAGGGTGGCTTTTTTTTTAGTTATTTGTGTACTTCTTCCTAGTGTGTACAGCTGCCTCTATGCAGCTATTAACTTGCTTGTGCAGGGTTCCTGTAAACAGTTCTCCATAATCAGCAGTATTCTCAGGGTTTATAAGGGCTTGAAATTTTGCCAGGTTCTCACTTAATAGCAGGAGGTTAGCCTTAGAATAGTTCCTGAATATTCCAGGTTTAGCTGGGGGTCCAGGTTTCATTTTTACTTCAAAGGAGACCATTTTCTCGTCTGACCTTACCATGGAAGGCATCACAGTAGGAGGTGTGCAGTAATCTCTCATAATAGTGAGGACCAGATCCAGCATGGTTGCACCCCTGGTTGGTGTATTGACTATCTGGTACAGGGAGTTTGTGTTTACAAAATTCAGGAATATGCATGTATGTTTAGCATCATATAGGATTCCCAGTTAATAGTGGAGTAATTAAAGCACCCATGAATATGGTATTGGGTTGGATGGTAAGATTAAATACATGGAATGGATTTCCTGAGTCACCTATAGCTTGCAAGGAAGTGGTATTGGATTTTGCCTGTGGTGATTTGAACATGGAGCAGCTCAAGTGCATTGGCCTGTCTGACCAGCCTTGAAGTATATTTATTTTTGATGTAAATAGAGACACCTCCACCTTTAGTCCCTGTCTGTGAAGTAGCTGGCTTAAAGGTGTGGAAGCCATTACAACCTTGTACTGTTGGTGTGATCTACACAGCTTTAAACCAATGACTGCACAGATGTTAGCATTCTCTAGGGTAAAGAGAGCTTCTGGGGAGTGGAGTTTTTTGTTTTGATTTGCTATGTCGGAAGTACTTTCAGTTTGGCTTTGCCTAAAAACGGCACTACGGAGAAGACAATGTTTTAGCTAATATTCGAAAGCCTAGAGGGGAGAGGTGCAGACTATTTCTAGCAAAGCAGTGTGGTCTGTTGAACATCTCCTTCCATGTTGACAAATATTGTACCTCCTCTGAATGACACCAGAAACTAAGACAATTATTAAATTCAATCATCTTTTGTTCGTATTGTGGCATCATCCTTAGACAAGGTAAAATGCTGCTCAATGCTAGGCTCATATCAGCCTGAGACACATATTCCAAGAGCTCCATGATGTGTCTCTTCATATAGTCTAGGGAGGTATGTCTCAGGTAGGAAAGTTCATATCCATGGCAACAGACCCTTTTTATTGATTAGACAGTTGGAGTGAGAACATCAATCACTGTCAGGAGTGTTAGGTTTGCAACTATGTGGACAGTGATTGTCACTGCAAACTAGCTGTCCTGTGTGCAACCAGGTATTGGAGAAATTTCAGTTATGCTTTTACAGGAAAAATGTCACCAAAGGTGTCTGAGTCTGTAAAGAACACTGCCAAATACTTGAGGGGAAACTAATAAGTAGACCCTGAAAATATAAGGATGAAGTATTTAGGCAGATATTCTGAAGTTAGAAACAAATCAAGCAGTACTTACTGAAAACAAAGAATTAGCTTGTCAAGAATGATGAAAGAGGGGAGTCATATGAATGGCTACTGCCTGGCTACTACTAGTGCTGGTCTCAGCACAGCTTCACTCTGTTGGGATACAATGTTCCTTTGCTTCTTCTCTCAACAAAAGCAAAATGTTAGCACCAATCCCAAGAAGAGAAGCAGGCCACAACCTGTTTGGTGATCCACAATCTTGTCCCAGATGATGTAAGGGTCTGTAGGCTTGTAGCTTTTTTTCTGATAGATGCCAAACCAATCAGGAATATTAAGCATAGACATTCACTCTCCAGCCAGAAACAGTCAGGAATCAATGCAATCTGCTCCTTCTGTCACCAGGACCAGAATATAAGCACAGATTCTAAATGGTCAACTACAAAGCAGTTATTAAGGTTTATGGTTATTAGCAGTCTCTAGGAAATAATGTCCCTGTACACCTTCTCTCACCAGGAGAAAAGAGAAGCACTAGTCCCAAGATGACTACTGAGATGCAGAATGTGGGCTCTCAAATAACTGATGGCCTTGCAATTTATGTTTAAAGGTAAAATGAAAAAAATGGTTTATCCTAAAGACTGCAGTGTGCACTAATCAGTTAGATATGAAAGTGGGTAACTTAAGTTTTAGCTTTCTAAGTGGAGAGCCACTATTTTTAAAAGAGCAAGATAGATTGAAAGGGGGTGGGCACTTTTGTATTCTGGTACCATGGAATACAGAGTGATGGCCAATAAAATTAAATAGTAGAAAGGGAGTGATTTCACAAAATGATAAATTTGTGCTTAGTCATACCAGCCAGTGAAAGGAGAGGGGAAAGAAGATATATGGTCAAATTAACATAAGAGACAAGCAGCTATAAAGACAGTGGTGTTTAAGAGCACAACACTAATTGGGTGGGATGGTGAGGAAAAATAAATTCTGTCTGACTCACAAGAGACAGAGCTGTGGTCTCTTTTCAACTTTTAATATGCAATTAAAAGAAGAATACAAGTAAATTGCAGTATAAAGAAAACAAATCACAGTATACAAGATAGAAAAAGGCAATAAAGTAGTACAAAATGCAAGAAATCAAAAGCAAACTAAACTTTCTCTCACAGCAAGCTGTAAATATTCCCATTAAAGGAAAAATGTGCAACAGTTTAACTTAAGTCAAAGGTATATTTTCATCTATCTATCTGGCAAAGACCTGTGATTCCGACATATATAATGTTACCATTGCTAACAACCCTTTGAATTTAGCTTGGACACCATGGTTCAGAAAAGACTGGTTTGAAAAATTTTTAAGAGGTTCTTGTACAATGCAGGCCACCTGTGACATTTTTCTTTAGCAAAACTCGCAAGGCACATGCTTGAAGCTGCTCCATATAACAACCATTCTAAAAAAAAAAAACAAATAAAGAAAAACATATTTATAATATATATGCGTGTGTGTGTATATATATATATATATATATATATGTGTGTGTGTGTGTGTGTATATATATATATATATATATATATATATATATATATATATATATATATATATATATATGTGTGTGTATGTATATATATATATATATATATATATATATATATATATATATGTGTGTGTGTGTGTGTGTGTGTGTGGATCATATTGTTGGTATTTTATCCCTTTGATCTGGCCTGATTGAAGAAATAATGGTGGTCAACAAAATGTGCAAGAACAATCATTTGTAAATCGCTGTTTTGATAGATGGCAGATGGTGCAAAAGCTTAAGGCTATGAGTTGCTAACAAGCTACCTCCTATGGTACAGGGATTTGATTCCCTCAGCCTTCATTTGCCTGCTGTGTAACATTAAGTCACTTAACCAGTTAGTGCTTTGAAAATTTGGGCTAGTCTCATTAAATGTTTCTTAACTCCCTATGAGCTAAGCTTAGATTTTTTTGAATATGCAGAGACCATAACTGCCAATACAGTCCAAAACATTAAAAATTAGCTCACAGAACATAACAATAGTGTTAAATTCCTGATGACTGAAGTTGATCACCAGGAAAGTCATTCTAGATGCACTAACTTGAGTTTATTGTGACTTGTCAAAGAGATGAACTAGATGGTGTGATAGCACAGATGAAGCAAGTACTCTGTAAGATATTGAATCTCCTAGCAAGTATTGACCTAACAGTAAAAACAGCCACACAACCGTGAACTGTAGATTCTAAAAGGGCACCCACTTAGGCATGTCGTAATGATATTTCTTAATTATAAATCTGAAGAACTTTTCCCAAGGAAAGCCAAATAGTTGAGAAAGAGTTGGACTGGCTGTACTGGGAGAAAAAGTCCAATGTAATAGCTTAACAGTGATCACATCAGGGCATACATACATCCTTCCAGGCCATCAGCACTCTGAATTACAAAGCAGATCTGAAGCCATTTTTTTAAATTCCCAGGTAATCTATTAGTCAATTATCAAAAGTGAAGAATTTCCTTTAAGTTATCTCAAGAAGTTCAGACGTTAATGGGTACTCTTTGCCCCATTAACGATAAAGGGTACTCATTTTCATTGCTAACTTGGATGAAAACTGCTGTCTAATGTTCTTCACTTTCATTTAGACAGCAAAATATACAAAACATAAGCAGCCATTTAGCACAGGTGGAATTTCATATCCATTCTAAATAAATGAAATACATACATGCAGTGTCAGAACCTTGGCCAAATGGAAGTAGTCTTTAGGATTTTTCTTAAAATGGGGATATTGAGTAACTCAAACTTTCCATCTCTCCCTCACAGGTCCTATACTAGATCACTTTCACATGCAATGGATTCAAATAAAACTTTTGCTTAGAGTCTTTGAAAAAAATCATTGATGCAGAAGTGCAAGAAATAAATAGTACATGTACTAAACGGGTATATCAATTTGTCCAAGGTTCACTTACACAAATCATTCTTCATTGTCCTGAAGCCATTGAATGTTCAGCTCCACGAACATTCACATTGAAAAAATATTTCACAAGGGAAAGGAAGCACTTGGGCAACACTACACCAGAACACATACAACAGTATGTCAAACCCAACAAAGTGGGGGGGGGGGCTGCAACCTCTACCCTTCCCAACTATATATACCAACTCCAAGATTGCATTACAGCAGGAAAAAGGGCAAATTTGTGCTGTTGGCCAACTGCTTCCTTTCCCTACTTAAATCTTTCCCAGATCTGAATGTTTGCAGAACTGAACATTCGGTGGTTTTGGGTCGATGAAGAAAGGATCATGGAAGTCATCCTTCAACAAATAGATATAGATCCATACTAAACTGTACTCTGCCAAAAAAATAAAAGTTGCTTGTGACTATGAAAGGCAGAGGTAACAGATGATATGGCCCTATCAACAACATATTGTTGGCTCACTCTATCCCCATGCAGACTTTTCAGCAGCATCTATGCACAATTACATTGGATGATTTACCATACATCTTATTTATCTGCATATCATACCTTTTTCCTCTGACTGCATTGTATTTTTGGTGCGTCCAAGGGCAACAGTATGATGACTGAAATACATGCAGATAACATGAAAATGTGGCAGACAAATGGTTAGCATTATTTCCATTCTGTGCCCCAGAAACCAAGATGTTTACACTCTGTTATAAGATAGTTCACTTGTTCAGAAGAGTTTGAAATTAATTGTTAAACACTGTGCAGTATTGCAGGTATATTTCTGTTGCTGTGTATATACTACAATTGCTGACAAATTATTTCTGGGTGATTAGAAGATTTGCATTATCCTAGGTTACAATCTTTTTGCCTGTTGCATTATACATATACATTTGCAAGCAGAATATTATGGGTGTCAAATAACTTTTCCTTAACATCCATTTTACCTAAGTACTAGAAATCACTTTATTTTTATATTCAGTCAGCTTGATTTCTCATATCGCGGTATGAAAAATAAGTATTCACAATATGTGGTGTCAAAAACTTAGGAAATAAAGATGAGGGGGGTCTTCACCTCCGTAGTCTCAGTTTCTCTGCTATTTTTGAAGTGGAAGTCAATTTCTTTTCAGATTTTTTAGAGATATTTAAAAATAGTTCATCTCATTATCCATTTTGTTATGATAAATGTATCCTGTATTTGAGACAGCACATTCAAAGTGCATTTTATTATGCAGAATGCTATGCACTCCTGCAGTGCTTAAACAATTTATTTTACATTTTATCTCACAACATACCAGATTATGCACAGACACCCTGCAGTGCCCGTCCTAGTATTACTTTTTGCATTCATTCTTTTAGGTTCTACATGTGTGCATTGTTGTTGTTTTCTACTTTACTTTTCACTGTTTCATTTATATCAACACTTGCCTAGTCACACCTGTTATAAATGATTTAGCATCCCTGTTCTGGAGTAAGTTGAATACAAATATAATTATTACTAATTATACTACAAAACAGAGAGTTGGTAAACATCAGAATTTTGATAAAAGCTAAAAAGTTTCAGGGGCAAACTTTACTCTAAACATAACCACAGCTGTTAAGGGATATTATGTATTAAACCATGAAAAAAAATAATATTTAGATCTGTGAAAAAAATATGTCAATTTATCACTCGGATAGCGCAGATAATATCACTGTTGTCAGCTCCTGCATTACACCCAGGACAGATTTTTACAGTGCCTGTTTGAAACACTATCAATCATCAGGTTTTAACACTGATCTGAGCTGATTAGTTTGAGTGGCAGCAGGATACAAACCTCAGTTGTGACCACTTATGGATGCTGACTCCCATTGGGGCCTGATTTAGTATTTCTTGTCATCAATCACAGAAGAACAAATTGACAGAAAAAGAGTTTGTCTTAAAATAATTTATATGACATACATCAGGACATTTTGACAAAGGTGAAGTAATACAATTATAACTAAACTTAAATGGAAAGAGAGGAAGATAGAAAGAAATACAGTATGTGAAGGCACAGGAATTTTCCCATATCACACTCTTTTTTGCAGCCCAGCAATAATTGTTCTTGACAGCTTGTGTCTCTTTGTATAACCCAAGATCACACCATTTTGTAAGTTACACAGAAAAAAATTGCAGCCTTCCAAAAATTTTTGTCATCAAATGTGTGAAAAGTTTGACCTTAGTATCATCTGAGATTTTTGTTGAATGTAGTTTGAAATAAATCAGGGGCTGAATTTATGAATAGCTACACTATGTACATCTATTGTGTAAGCATCATACTGCATCGTGCAGATAACAGAGTGCTATTTGGTATTCATTATAAATGTAAATAGCAGAATATACTAATGAAAGCATAAGTAGCCAAATTACATGGTAATTAACAAATTCAACATGGTAGAGCTATTCACTAACCTATAAAGCAATCATGTACACTTTTGTATAGCCATTTGTCCTGAAATCCCAAACTCTTTGGATTACAGCCATGATTGCATTTAGGAACAAAAATGTTATGTGTTGTTTGTTGCCACCATTAACCTGTATATGCATCAGGATTTAAATCAAGATGCTGCTGTTAGACCTGTGCCAAGAAGAAGGGTGTTTATATTCCCACTGACTTATTATGGACAGTGTAATGCAGAGATTGTAGAGAGATACTGGGTGGACAGGTAAGCAGTAGAGGAAATATATAACCTCTTCTACCATCACCTGATGCCAGAATTAAGTATGGAGCCTGTCTGAAAACAAAAAAAGAGCTAGATAACTGCTTAGTCCAATATACAAGTAGTTATATGCCCCTAAGATGAGACATCTCATGTGTATACAGTAATATGAGTAATAGCAGGCTAATACCTGCAACATCCAGCTATGGACTTTGCCCAATAATGTGCAAGTATTTCACTTTCCCACACATATATGCAACTATAAGTAAATGAAAAATGTGCAAAGGCAAGTAAGTCAGAGCCATCATCATTTGCACAGAGTACTGGGAGGAGTTCATGAGGGAAATCTGGCAAAAAAGAAGTGAGTGTGAATCATTGAATTGCATTGTATACTTGGAATTTCTGCCATAAACACATTGGTGTTGTCCTCCATGTCAGAACCAACATCAATGATTCTGTGCGAATCCTCTGCTGAGGTGTTGGGATCTCTGACAGGGGACAGGATCTCCTTAGTTTCAGTAACTGATAGTTTGTTAGCAATCCCTCTCACAAACTATACAGTACCAGCCAATTTCACCTACCCTACATATCACATACATTATCATGTCTGTGGCCCTGTGTCAGATTTTCTGAAATGTATTGCCTTGGCCTCCTAGACCATTTACATAGCTGACTGTCTGCTTCAGATTATGTTACAGGAGTACTTGTTACCTCTGCCTCTTTCTAACAGAAAGGACCCATAATTATGTAGTTCCTGGATGATAACTTAATTCTCTGCATCACTGTATATTTTAAAATATGCAGATGTCTTGGGCATCATAGACCTGTCTGAGTTGAAACATAAAAGAAACATAAAATACACTATTAAGACACAAGTGATTGTTAACAAAATAAATATGTATGTATAAATGTATGCATCCATCATGTACAAAATAATTTAAAAATTGAAACTCCATATCAATACACACAAATAAATACAGATCCCCCACAAATAGGAAAGGAAATAAAAAAAAATGAAAAACAAATGTACAAGCTATGTAAGGAGGACAACAGGTGTGTAACTGTGTAATGCAATGCTGCATTAACAAATCTAATCTACACTTTTACATTACAAATAGCTAAAACTGTTGTTGGATGTGGAGGTTGGTCAGAAATATATCACAGGCTTAACACATTTTGTGGGCTACAAACATAAAACCCCTGACCTTGCTACTAAGTGACACAGCCATCCAATGCAATAACTGGTCAGGTGGCCTTAGAAATGTTTTTTATAATGTAATGTTACATTCTTTACAAATATTAGCAATGGAAAAAATAACTAATATGCATGCCTATTATACCACCATCAAGAGACAAACAATTTAGACAGTAAAACAATGTAAGTTTTTTGAAATGCATTCCATCAGTAAGGCTGAAATGCAGCATTTTGGCAAATCAGCAACATATCTTTGTATCAAGTCAGTTGTGGAACTAGAAATGAGGCTTGCAAGTAAATAACAGCATGGAACTCTGTAGAACCAAAACAGTCTCCTCTACTATGATACAAGTTCCTTGCCTACACAAGTCAGCCCTCCAACACTGTGAATATGCAAATGAAGTGTGAACTCATTACCATTCCTAAATTCCAAAATCTACACTAAGTGCATAGGATGTAAACATGGTGTAAGGACCTACAAGGTTTATGCACATGCCCAACCTCTGCAAGGATGAGAAGTGAGAAGTGCTGCTGGCTATGTGCTTGCAAGTACGAATGATTACTTTGACTGCATGAACAATCAGTGATTCATAGTCTATCCTCTTGGATGTATATTTATAGATGTGTGCCAGAGAGAAAAGGCTTAGCATTAAATTCTGTGATTACATTAAGAGAACAATATTCCAAACATTTTTATGAATTGTTTATGACCACACTTTGTACCTCTGAGTAAAAATCCTTCTGCAATTCCAAGGATGTACAATACTCATTAAACACATATCAATAGCAATGCAAATGATACAGCATTGTTGTTAGAAAAATCATATCTAAGGGAAAGCTGCTCACAAAAAGAAAAGAAAAGAGCTGTGGTGTTGCACACATTTATTTTACAGCATATGAGGAAATATTAGCTTGTTACCTACTATTGTTAAGATCATATTCAACAACACATGAAATAGCAAATTACAAAAGACAGCATTCAGAGTTTGTTTTTGTGCACCTTTAATGTGAATTGATACAATATAATTTTTTCCTTATATGTAATCTATTTGTTCATCCTATTATATATCCCTGTCTGTGTGATAATAATTCACTGCTTTAAGAGGGTGCTGTTTGAGTGAATATACTCATGTTTAAGTAGCACATGTTCATGTTAAAAGAAAGAAAAATAGAGATAACATCAGAAATGTACATTTTAAATACTGGTTTCATTTTATTTCCTTTTTTTTATTTTTTTCCTGCATCTTTTGTGGGCCATTTAACATTGTGTACTCTTGGTTGTCAGCATTCTCTGGAGGTGAGCAAAATTTCACTTCCTGAAGTAAAAAACATGAGAATTAATTGGAGTACTCTCTATAGTGCAATTGAGACTGGCACAGGTGTGGTTTTGTCAGCACCCTGGACAGTACTGAGTAAAGACATTCTGCCTGTCAGCTATCTTTGTGGAACAAGAAGTAAGCAAAGTGAACTTTGAGAAGGAGGCCACATAATGCAGGGATCAGATCCAGTTAACAGATATCTTTTATGACTAGATTCAGAATAAATATTGACAATTGATGCATATGAAATAAGCAGGTTAAAGTATATGATAGCCCCTGTGATTTAATGTTACCAATGCATTATTGTAAATTCACCTCTACTCATTATTAGTAACAATATGTGCTATGGATGTCATATGTTATAACATCCGTAGCACATATGTCACAAAATCCATATGTGCTATGGATGTTGTGACATATGATATTGTGTACAGTGTGCTACACAAAAGTGGTAATATGAGATATATGGGAATATGTGTCATATTTGTTGGAAGAACTCATCTATATCTCACAAGTTTTCATTATGACTGTTATACAATACATTGTATACTTTGATGTCATGAGTAATTGTATGTACTGGGGTAAAAATGATTTTGTGTCATGTCTGAGTGTTCCATTTCAGAATAATTGCCATTACATGAAATTCTGATGATGTGTAACCTAAATGCTACTTGTGATATTGCAAGCAGGTTTAAAAAGGAAGAACATGGCATACTAATGTTATGACTGCTGTGTTCCTTGTTACATGTATCTATTAAATATGTTACTGTACAATACAAGTTAAATTTTTTATAATGTGTTTTGCATTTGTGATCTAAGAAAAAAAAGTGAAAACTTTATCTTGGGCTACCTGCTGTAACACAAACTAGCTTGATGGCAGAGTGCAACCATCAGCACTCTGGATAGTACTCACTGGAAAAAACACACTTCTTAGGTAAATTTCTTTGTGGCGCAAGGTGGAGAGGCAGTAACCAGTTAACTGAAACTTTTACAGAGGGACTCTGAATACATATTGACACACATTTTGTGATCTCATGTTGCTGATTGAAACCCATATGTTTTAAGAATTGCTAAAATCACATGAGTTGTTGTCTGTCCCCCTTTCCTATTAGTTGCCATTATCTAAAATCCTGATAACGTGTATCAGACATTACAAGTCTAATGTGGAAAAGAGGTGTGAGAAGGATGAGTTGTCACTGTAATGCAATTCTTCCTTTGGTCATTTGTAAATACCCTTTGACTGATCTAATTTCCTTTTCCATTTATTTTCTATTTTATTTTATTTTATTTTTATTTGAATGCATTCTGCATTTGCACTCCACTCTGGAATACTTAAACATGGCTAATTTCCTAATGACAAAAGTGAAAAAGTTAATGTGGGACACTTTCTGTAGCACAAATAAGCCTAGCAGTGGTGTGTGGCTGTCAGCACTATAGATGGTACTCAGTGAAGAAAATGCACCTGCCAGGTAGTTTTCCTTTTAGCCAAAGGTGTAAGTGCACTGAGCTTAAAAAAAGAGGACAGCTAATGCAGGGTTTAAATCCAGTTTGCAGATACTTTTACAGAGAAGATCAGAATGCCTCGTCACAACATTTTGATAAGAAATGTAACAATTCATGCAAATGAGTGTCATAAATATGTTTATTGCTACAAATATATAATTCATGTTTGCTATAGAAACCCAATATAATTTATGTAAATTATGATAAACATGACAATGATGACAGTTTCCCTCCACATTAAGTACCATAATATTTACCTTTCTCTACCTAGCTGTTAAACTTCTCTACCTTGCTCTTAAACTTTTTCTCTTACTCTTTCTCTTTGACTATCTATTCATCTGTTTCTATATCTATTTTCTTCTACCTCATTTCACCTTTTCTTTACTTACATTTCTCTTCTGCATATCACCTCCTATTCTCTCCTCTGTATACATCTCTCCTGTCATATCCTCTAGGGATATGTTTCTATACTGCATTTTTATCTCTAAGACTTTATTAATAATCGTTTGACAAAATGTTCTGTATCCATTTTTGTTGTTTAGTGTTATCCATGAGGCATTTTATTGAGGTTATATTAGTGATATAAACTCTCTATATATGTAATCTTGACATGATATCTAAGTATTTTGCGTGGCTTTGTATCTTTGTAATTTTGTTTTTGTCTATGGAGGTTTTCTGTCTGGGCCTCCACTGAAAATGGGCTAATGCCCAGTCAGACTTTCCTGATAAACAAATATAAAATAAATAAAAAAATGTAATGCAGACTGCACATGCATAGGTATGATAAGAACAATTTTTGTTTTAATTATTATGAGTTATCACATATCATAACTATGTGTTTAAGACAATATGTCTTCTGAAGTATTTATATTACCTGAACTACTATGTTGAGATTGAAGCAATGGTTTAAGGTCCTTACCTCAGAAACATAACGTACAGCATTTGATTCTGACCTTGAGTTATTGGCTGAGCTTAAAATGGCTCTTCAGGGCAGTTAACCTAGTATTCACCTATGAACCTAAGGTATTACATCAGGTTATGCTACTGCATGCATCTGTAATGAATTTACAAATGCTGCCTTTTACACAGAAATGCAGTCCCATTACTAAGTAAAGTCACAGACATACAGGCACCTTTGCAGTACATCTCAAGTCATTGTACATTGCAATACCTCTATTTACCATTTTATAAAGTTAAGCTCTTCGGTGGCACTGGTAGCTAACAAGCAATGTTTAACATTTTTATCCTTTTCCCCTCATCGGTTTGATTCCCAGGTGGTATTATTCAATCTTACCAGTGTGCAGCTCCTAACAGGCCTATATGTCACAGGTCATACCATTTTCCCTCCAACCAACTATGATTATAACAAACACCATAAAGCATTTCAGTGTTTAACACCAGAACATGTGTCAGTAGTTTCTGTGCTTTTTGATGTAAGCAATACCAATGTGTGAAGTAAATTAGACAAATACTTACTTATGTAAAAAAAAAATGTATTGCCTGATTTGTAGGAAACATTTTATATTTATAGTGTCATTCAAACCTGGTGCACAATCTGCACCAAGATAAATTTGCCACAAAGATTCCCTGCATTCAAGCAATGTTTTATAGTCACTTGAAAATAGCTTTTTAAAATTAGTACATGTAATAGTGTGCCTAGCTAAGGCATGAGTTTGTTCTTTTTTCTTTATTGCTAACAGGTGTTCGCAAATTCTTATTTTCAGACACCTAGTGGTCTTACCTATATAATAACTAGGGTATGATTGTGCAACATACACAACCATTTCACTATTACATGTATAATAACCTTTAGACCAAAAAACTTTTCCGATGTGAATAAAGTTTGCTGAAGATGTGTTACTAACATATCTATATTGTCTCCAGTTGTTAGAAGAATAACTGCCTTTTGTCCGAACAAAGTTTGTACTAATACTCTTTTGGGTGTTTGTTCTTGCTCATGTAATCTCTTAATGTTTATAGTTTTCTTTCCAATAAAGTTTTTTTTACATAAGTAGATTTTATAATATTTAAAATTATTAGTTGTATATACTTTGCTTATTAATTTGTATTTTATAATTATTTTAAGATCATTCTGAACAAGTGTTTTTGTAGGAATTATTTCTTTAATAATAATGAAAGAATTTGTGATTTGTGACATCATTAATCATGTGGTATGACAGTTTAGTATTTAAATGTTTTCTTGGGTGGATTTATGTTTTCTGAAGAAGTTCACAGTTATTAAAGTGAATGAAAGCGCTAACCTTTGTGTCCATGCTTTTTTATGGTTTTGGTGGAGCAGCCTTTTGTCTAATTTACTTCATTCGTGTGGTTTCCAAGTTTCAAGTTTGCAATACCAATGTGTCTGCTAAGCCATTGTGGTTCTTTGAATTGTACAAATGTAGCTGGCAAGGCTGTGCATCTTTCCATACAAACTTTTACATCTGAGATATGAATTGGGCACCTTCCAAAAAATTCCTTTCTCTCCAAAAACAAACAAAAAAAACAAACATTTGCAACTATTCTACAGAAAAAAAAGAAGGAATAACACCACATACATAGCTCTCCACTTCACCTGTGTGTCATCTTGACACACTTGATTAGATCCAATTGGCCATACAGCATTATTCTGTTGTTGTCACCCATTCCCAGTGTGGTGACGCCAGTGTCATCAAATTGTGCATGCCATTCTACATTATGCTATCAATAAGTAGCTAGCTATGGTGCTCTGACAACAATATCCTGCAAATTCCTGTATTCTCTTTCCTGTATCCTGTTTTCTGCTTGCCCCCCTATTTTCACTACTGTCCTGACAACTTATTTATCTCACATTTAATTTGGTCAAAAAATAGAATCACACAAATCCCACATGGCCACAAATGGCTCATCAAAAAGCTTTCATTTTTTGTCCTTAGCATTTGCACAGAGATTGGCATCACACACTAATGCTAAGTGATGGTGAATGACATTTAACATTCTATGGCAAAAGCTGAATATTTTAATTTCAGCCAAACTGTTCCAGTTACCTTTGCACAAGTATGCTTAAAACTGCTGCACTTTAGCAATACACAATAGAGACGCTACTTTAAAACAGTTACCTTAACATTTAATAGGCTGCTACATATAATAAACCAGGCATTCTTATGTGGTATGCTGAGATAATTCCCTTGTCTGTTTACTCAGCTTATGGCATACTGTCATAGGTTCAATTACAGATTTATGTGAAATTATGATTTCATGACATTTTATATTTTTATCACGTTTAACTCCAAACATCCATCTTTATGTCAAGTAACAACATTTCATTAACATAACATTTGAAGAGTGCAGCAAGTAAGCATTTGCATAAACATTCCATCCCCAACAGGGATGCTTACTAAAACACCCTTACCCTACTTATGTCTTAATCTTGTTCTACTTTCCTACCCCTTCTTTCTCCTTATTTTACAGAGCAAGACAGATAAATAGTGAAAAAAGCCTAAAAGTAACACACCATAAAGAACATCCTAAATATACCATAAACAAAACCCTTGGTATTTCTCTCATTGGTGTCTCTCTCTCTCTCTCTCTCTCTCTCTCTCGACTACTTCTGTTTCATTAAGTTGTCACTGTCCCTTTGATTACGTGATTTAAGCCACATAAAGTAGGAGTTCCTTTGTGGTATGCAGAGATAATGTTGAGATATAATGTGATTTTTTTGTATACTTTTAAAGGTTCTAATCCCAATATATGCAACATCTTACTGATTGTTTTTAGTGCACTATTTATATGTAGCAGTTGCCTCCATATTGAGCTACCATTATTCTGCTTCTGTCACAAAATACTTGGTCGCTGTCTCCCTCTCCCCCTTTCTGCATATCTTCCCCCTTCTGTCATCAGTCTTTCTCCCCTGCATTTATGCAATGTGTGGGGCCAAACAACACCTGTAACCTAGTGAAACTGGAAGTACATAGTTATGGTGAAGTCGTGAGAGTTTTTGCCTTCAGCCACATTACTCTGCTGCCCATCTTATTACTGTGCCTAACCTCACTGTGATATATACAGTCAAGATAATCTTCTGTTGAGCAGGCAGAAGAGGTCAATGTGTACTATATAGAATGCGCCAGTCGTAATTATCGTTAAGAACTATGCTGTTCAAAAATTCCTGGCTGCATGGCAACTATGAAAATGATGACACCTGACATCTGATCATTACAGATAACCGTTCTGTATTCCATTAGATTCAGACAAGGTTATTATGCTTATTTGTATAAAGTACTCATGGAGCACCATACACTATTCCTAATTCACATTCTAAGTTCAATACCTCAAGGTATAGTTACTTATGTGGTGATACTTTGCCATCGGCTGTGTAAATGAGTTTTCCAGTGGTATGCTTCAGTGACAGAAAAAAAACAATTAAATAAAAAAATATATGGGTAGGTTGTAGAACTCTGTATATGCTAATGAAACTTGAAAAAAGGTATTTTGTTTTCAGTGATGTTCATAGGTTCATAGGTGTGACTAGGCTAATGGTCCTGGAGCCTTTACAAGCCTAGCCCATAGAATTACCCTGTCATCGTGTCACACGACCTTATGAGTAGAGCCATTGGAGTGATCCACAGGATGAATTTTCTATTTCCCATCCACTCATCAAGATTTCTCTTTAAGAGGCCAGTGAGTTGCTCTGTTTGACATGTATGGAAAGTCTATTACATAGCATGGACAGTCTCTGGGTTATGAACCAGTCCCTCCAGTACATTCTGTTGGTTGTGGTAATGAGGCTGAGGTCTCTGGAGCATGTGGTGTGCAGGGATTGGGATTTCTTAAGATGTATAATTTCAAAGAGCTGGGTCAGACATGGCTTTGTAAGTCATGCAGAGATTGCCTCTAAGTAGGTGATATGAGACAGAGAATAGTTGAAGTTTTTGAGTCTGTCATACAGGACAAGTGTTTAAGGCCTTGGATCCTCTTTGTGAGGTACTTTTGTGGCCTCTCCAGTTATTGCAGGTGTCTAGTGAGGTACATCCCAAATGGGGCATTGTGCTCAATGACTGGCCTAATGGGGAAAGAGTAGAGGTAGACAATGACCTCTTTCTTCCTGGATGCAAAACCCTTAGTAATGAGATGTGCCACATAGGACTTTCTGACCACAGTGGCAATGTGGTGGTCATAAGAAAGGTTGCAGTCAACCTGTGTTCCCAGATCTCTTATAATGCCTTCTGTGTTCGGTGGACTACCATCGATGTGGTAATTAATGGGAACCAGGTTTTTCCCAAAGGTGATGACGACACATTTTTTGGCATTGAACTTAAGGCTTAACTTGCAATCATCTGCAAACTTTGTCAGCCAGAGTCCCTTCGTGTTGGCCTGGATGTCATAGAAGTAGATACCAAACAAGAGAGGACCCAGGACCGAACCCTATGAGACTCCACTCATGACTGGTCGGCAGTCTGACTTGGAGTCAGCTACTTTCACACTGTGGGTTCTATCTGTGAGCCAGTTTGCCACACACCTAGTGATATAGGAGTTGATGCCTAGCTTAGTGAGTTTTTCTATGATTCCTGAGTGGGGAATGGTATCAAAGGCCTTGGCTACATCAAGGTAGGGTATATGGACCACCTTGCCTTCATCTGCAATTCTGGTGACTGACTCAAAGAAGTCGACCAAGTTGAGCAGACATGATGTACCCTTCACAAAACCAAACTCTATGGGATCCAAAGTTTAGAGACTCCTTATATCATTGTTTATTAGGTCCATGATGATGCATTCCATAGCTTTGCATATCAGACCTGTCAGGCTAATTGGGCGATAGTTCCCAGGGTCTGTAGTTGCTCCTCCTTTGTGGAGAGGGTTGACTGTAGCAGTGCACCATTCGGTAGGGACAAAGCCTGAGGTGAGGCTGTGACTGAACAGGGCACACAGGTGAAGTGCCAGTTCACTCTGTAGTTCACATAGTACACAGCCCTATTGCAAGTCCCATAGAAACTGTATTCTTGGCCTTGGACAGTGCTGTTTTAACCTGTGCAGCAGTAATACTGTGTGCTTGGCAATCTATTGGTATTGTGATTGGTCCTTTGGTGGGGGGAGAGAGGGGTAAAGTTGGCACTGAATCTGATGGACAGTATATTGGCAATATCTGTTGGCTCGGTATAGGAGGTACCATTGCGCAGTAGCTCAGAGCAAATCTGGGTATTGCCGTGAAGATTCTTTTCATAACTGTAGAAGGCCGGTTCTACCTGACCAGAAGATCGTTGCAGAACATCGACAATGCAGAAGACCGACACGACGGATGACAACACCAGATGCCGACATGGGGAAAGGCTGTGTGAGTATGCGGTAGTGACGGGACGTAGGGGTGGCAGGGCAGGTAGTGTGGAGATTGACGGTCTGTGGGGAGGTGGGGGTGGGGTTAGGGGTTAGGGGGGGGGGGGCGGGGTGGGTTAGGTTAGGTTAGGGAGGGGGGGGGCGGGGCGGGGTGGGGGTTGGGTAGGGTTAGTTAGGAGTTGGGGGGAGGTTATGGAGGTTAGTTAGAGTTAGGGTAGGTTAAGGGGGTTAAGTGAGTTAGGAGTAGGGGGGAGGGGGGTGGTTAGGTGGATTAGTGTGTGGGCTTGTAAGGATTTTAGGAGTAAGGGTTAGTTAGGGCTTGGTGCTTGTGTTGTGTGTGTGGTTTGTGGAATGGGGATGTGTTTTTTTTGTTTGGGGTTTTTTTTGTGTTGTGTCACCGGTTATTTCGTTGTCGGTTATGGGTGGTTTCGTGTTTATGGACTGTCGAATATGTGTTGTGTGGTTTCGATTATGTCAGGTAGAACCAGAAGGCCTTGTGGTTGTCTTTACTATCTGCTGCAATTCTGTTTTCATAGCTAGCTTTAGAGGAGTTGATGAGGGATCTCAACTTTTTGTTGAGGCTGATAAGGGAGTTTTCCTAGTCTTGGGACTTCACCTTATTCCACATCAGTTTCCTCCTTCTGTTGTAGAGTTTGTTTATGGCACCAGATTGGCTTCATTTCTTTGGAGGAAAGTGTCTTGGTTCTACTGGGTATGGCGAGATCCATGCATTTATGTATGTGTTTGCACAGTGCACTGGTGTATGATCCACTGGCCAAGCAACTATTCTCCTTTTCCATGGGTGCCGTGAAGTTAGCCACCTCTGTTTTTAGAAGCCCAAAGTTAGCTTTGGAAATTTTTTTCATGGTGGTTACCTTTGTGGGGGATGCGGGGTGGGAAGGATGTGGATTTCCAAGGTGATTAGTTTGTGGTCAGATCTATCCAGGGTGGAGTTGACTACTGGTGTAGAGCAACGATCACCCATTTTATTAATGACCAGGTCAAAGATGCTGCTAACTCTAGTGGGAATAAGAACAAGCTGGCCCACTGCATTGGAATTAATGAATTCCAGGAAACGTTGGGCAAGTGTATTGGTACATGAGCAGTTTTCTCAGTTAATGGATGGGTAGTTGGACCATAGTATTCTCCAGGGTGCTGGTGGAGTGTGAGTCATGGGACATGGTTGGGGACCTATAGCAGTCTATGACCTGAATCGCTGTCTTACCCATTTTTAGCTGCACCTAAAGTATCTCTGATTCATTATGTTGGGCTACCAGTCTGGAGGTGTGCACACCTTTTATGAATATGGAAACACCACTGTCTTTGGAGCTTCGGTCCAAGTTCTGGGGCCGAAAGGTGTGGAATGAGTTATAGCCTGGTAGTGCAGGGGTGCTTTCTGCTGCCTTGAACCAGGTCTCTGTTACAGTATAGATGTTGATGCTCTCATTTTAAGGAGTGCTTTGAGCGAGTGAATTTTGAAATTTAGACTTCTAGCATTGAGCAGCATGACCTTCAGATTGCATTTGTTTGTAGCTGTTACGGTGGTAATTTGGTCTTTGGAACACTGCCTAAAAAAGGCACTATAGGGGTGGCAAGAGCCTTGGCCAGTATCCAGAAGCCCAGGGGTGACAGATGCAGGCCATCTCTAGCAAAGCATCAAGGTCTGTCAGTCATATCATCCCAGACAGACAGATACTGGATCCCCTTAGAATGACACCAGAAACTTAGGCAGTTGTTGAAATCAACCATTTTCTGCTTGTCCTGTGGTATAATTCTGGGTGATGGTAGGATGCTGCTCAGGGCTAGGGTCATACTCACCTGGGCTACATAATCCGAGAGCTCCTCCATGTCTCTTTTCATGTAGTCCAGGGAGGTATGTCTCAGGTCATTCACACCCATATCTACAATGACAGAGTCTTATTTGTACCTGTTGTTGAGGGACCTGAGTGCATGCATTATGTGCAGATCCTGGCACCTGACAGGCAGAGCTGACTGTTACTTTCTCCTTATTCAACCTAGTGAGTTGGACATCAGTGTGCCTCACTACTGAGTCATCTATGACTTGTGCGTTGGGCATGCTGTTTTGCCTTAGCGGCTTTGTTTGAGTGGCACACTGCTTAGGAGATTTATATGTCTCATAATTAGAGTTGTGTCATGGTGGCCGAGTGCATTTATGCCTTGGAGGTCTCATCTGTCTGGGTAGATTTATACTGAGAGTCTCTATGAAGGTGGTTGTGTGGTTTGTGTTTTTATGTGAAGGCAGTGCTGGTGTGTGTTCTGGAGGGCTATGTGTTCCATGTGATGTGGTGCAAGTGTTGACCTTCTCCTCTTGACCAGCTATTCTGGTCTTGGCTGGAGAGTGTGTGGCTTGTAATTTCTATATATAAGTGCATCTCTAGCAAGTCTGAGCATTGGGAAGTAAGAAGAGAGGGCTGGCGGTGTACATGAGGCAGTTGCTACATTGCCTCAGGATTCCCAAGTTCACCAGGTTAATAGGAAAAAACACAGGGAACTGACTTTTAGACATGCCTGAAGGGGTGGGCATTAATAATAAGTACTGGAGCTGTTTTCATGTAGAACGTTTAGTGCTGATAGCACTTTTGTGTGCTACAATAATTGCTACAAGAAGTCTGGTAAAGTGCTAGACTAATAAGCTAGTAAAAGTGCAGGAGAGGAGAGAACTAGCAGATCTAAGAGAAAATTTGAAGAGCAGACTTTGGCACCACTCAAAAAGGTGGGAAACAGGTACAAATGTAGGTTTTTAAACCAGAAAGTTGAAAAAGATGGAAAAACTGCCCAAATGGCCAATAAACTACAATTTCTGGGCCAGACACCACTCCTCTTTTGGTAGATAGGCTACCTAGTGCTTACCACTCCCACTGATAAGCTAGAAGGCTTCCGTCCAACACAAAAAGACTTGGGGGGCTCAGAATCTTATATACAGTCCTGGATACAGCAAATCTGTATCTGGACTAGACTAGTTACAGGAAAGGTGGGAAAAGTGCAAACACAGGCTTTTAAACCAGAAAGTTGAAAGAGATGGAAAAACTGCCCAAACGACCAATAAACTACAATTTCTGGGCCAAAAACCACTCCTCTTGTGCTAGATAGGCTACCTAGTGCTTACTACTCCCACTGACAAGCTAGAAGCCTTCCCTCCAACATAAAAAGGCTTGAGGGGCTCAGAAGCTTACAAACAGTCCTGGATACAGCAAATCTGTATCTGGACTAGACTAGTTACAGGAAAGGCAGGAAACAAGCTAGAATTTTTTTTTCTGAACTGAATTCAATTATTGTTTTATTCAACTCTGAACAGTTAAAAAGTGCCAAAAATATACTTATCAGCTGAGAAGCACACTCAGTCAGAAGGAAATTATAGCAAAGAAAGCAGAGACAGAAGATAATTCAAGGTTAAGAACCTAAGCGGGTTGGCCTTCGCAAATGTCCCCTCTCTGTATTAGGTAGAATGAGCTAATGACATTAGACTGGGAGGAGTGTCCCAGATCAAATTTACAGTAGGGACAGGCAACTGCAAAGCCATCAAGTATTACAGCTACTAGCTACACTATTAGGCAGAAAACGGTACATAAATGTTTATCACGGCAGAAAAACAGCAGTGAGCCACTAAATGAAAGTTTTAATCAGATAAAGCAGCAAGGAAACTCTACAGAATGCTTTTAACTGCAAACAAATCAGTTATATGATACACTCCTTGACAGGAAATCAGTACAAACAAACAGCAGGCCTATATCCAGACTATGCTACCTGACTATAACACAGAAATCTCACAAAAATGCACAGAAAAGCACAGATAGAGCTCTCACAAACAGAAAATCCAACTCTCAGTATGAAAAAGCAGTTTACAGCTAAGTAATTCAGTAAACATGCAATTACAGTAATGAAACACTAGCAATGTAAAATACAGTTAAAACAGTATAAAACAGTACACAAATGCAGTGAAACAGTAAAAAAAAGCTTTATAGCAGTGCAAAATGTAGTAGATTAGCTGTATAGCAGAATTATAAGTGTTAAAGAAATAACTTATTCTACTCTTGGACACTTGGGGAATTTCTGCTTTTTTCCTAGTGATGAATCATCACTCCACAGACTGGTAAATGAATCAGTTAATGCAGTTGTATGTCTGTACTCCAATGGTTACAACTGTCTTTCAGTGGTGTGTAACCTATTCATACCTAATTCATCACTGTTATTCAGAAGTGCACTGTCTTATTTAGGAAGTGTCCATCTGTATTGCACAGTGACATAGTAAATGGTTATTATTAACACGCAATCATCCCGGTAAAAAGTGTCATGAATGCTTGGTTGACAATCCACTGTTTTACCATTCTGATTGTCATTAACACACCATACTGTGAAGCAAGTAAATGTCACTCACAGTAAAGAAATGTACATGAATGACAGTATATAGCTGTTGCAGAGAAGCATGTAATGACATGGGCAAGCACAGTGTTACGTAGACATTTCCAAACACATGCACTTTATCCCACTTTTACCACAAACATCCCTTGTGGAACACATTGCCTGTCCCAAAATATGCAATGCACAGTAGCTGATATTCCAAAACAGTGAAGTCTGAATAAGTATAAATGTGCATTTTCACATTAAAGTCAGACTTCTCTTGTGGTTGCTTGAGATTCATCCTGTGTTCTCTAGATCATGTAACTAATTAAGTAGGAGGTTCAAATATGACAGTGGTGAACTTGTGTGTCTGTATGTACTTCTAGTGGCAGGTAAGTAAAGCCTTAACAACAGTTATGCTACATCTACTTCCACTCAGGAGAAAATTTTAACTTTGGACACAGCTCTCTCTGCAACTTATCCCACATTTAACACAAACATACTGTCTGCAACACAATGATGAGGTCATCCTTTCAAAAGGACACTATCTCCCCTTAAGAGTTAGACTTCTCATGTGACGATAATGATTCATACTGTGCTCCCTAAAGTGTGTAACTAGTTAGGTAAGTGGTACAAATCCAATAGTGGTGAATTTGTGTGTGTATGACAGTAGTGTCAGGTAAGTAAAGCTTGAATAATTGATGTGCTTTTCCCTTTCCACTCAGGAGAAGGATTTAGCTTTGGACACAGCTCCTTCTGCACTTTATCCCACATTTACCAGAAGCATTCCCTTTGTAACACACTGCTAAAATCAAACTTTTATAAGTGCAGCCTCTCAATTTAAAAATCAGACTTTTGCTATGGTGTAGGTAGGAGATTCAAATCTCACAGTGACAAACTGATGTGTGTGACGACTTGAATGTCAGGCACCTACAATTTCCTAAACAGATGTGCTGTATCTACTTCTATTCAGGAGATTAATTTCACCTAGAAGAGGACTCCACTGTGTGTATTATTGATTCCATGACAACACCCACTTAGAAGGTATAGTTTCACTGGCAGATGGCTAGCCTGTACATTTCTGCTACCCCCAGGAAATGCCCAGTTTTAGAAAATCAATGATTACATCATGCTTTCAAAAATGAATTACATTACAGTTGTAGTACGACTTGTCCTATGGCCCTATGGCGTGAGCTGTTGATACTGTGGTCTCTAGACTAAATAATTAAATAGGTAGAAGGTTTGAAGCCAGCACTGACTGACTACTATGACTGTGTTTTTCTGATATATATATATATATATATATATATATACATATATATATATATATATATATATATGTATACATATATATATATATATATATATATATATATATATATATATATATATATATATATATACATACACATCACCATATTAGACAATGGTGATGTCATACATTTAAATGTGCACTATCACAATTGTAAACCAACATCTTGTGTAGTGTGTGTGATCCTGGCAATGTTCTCACCTTGTGATCTTAGGTAGTCGGTTCAAGTCCAGTCATTACTATTTAGATTAATTTGAGTCATTATAACTGTGAATGTGCATGTAGGTAACAGTGTCGTCAACCAGCTGCCCACTGTGTGCATGTTTTGCTGTGGATTCCTATTACAACAATTTATGCTCATTTTTTACAGAGAACTGCTTCATCTGATACTGATGAAACCATTAGATGACATTTGGCTTTCTGAAGAGAAAAGCTAAGGCTTTTCCTATTGCCTGAGAAAATGATACAATATTGTGTATATTGTTGCCTTAGTAAGGCATGTGTATGTCTTCATGCTGTTATGCATCCACCACTATTATAATTTGTGCAACTACTTTGGTAAAAGCCACTCCATCTCTTTTATCTCATACATATTGCTTGCAACACAATCATATGATGTAATGACTTCACATAGGAGACGTCTCACAACTGTGTTAATACTTCCACTGTGGTGCATGGAATTTATACACATGTTATTCAACAATAGACTTGCATAGCTTTCTGTTCAATTCTAGCAAAGGGTAACATTATATGAATGTACTACATTACACAACAATGCATCCAGTTATTATTTTCAATTTTTACTTAGGACAAAAAATGTACATTTTTTTTTGTAATTTCCTAGCAGAGAAACACTTGTCCTCTGACTGTCATGGTGTGACTGCTCCTGTGGCATATGCTTTCAGTAATGACTTGTATAGCATGCCTACACAGATAGACAGTGGTTCAGTTCTGGGATAGAGTATGCACAAAACAACAGTAACAGCTTTTTTTGGCCAAGAAACTAAGTGATATTGCATTGCTCACAGCTGTGTGAGCATCAGCATAGTTACCTCCTTGCATGATTCTGAGGAATGAATATTGTATAAATAATCATCAAAAGTTCTTTCTTACTTCATACATTAATTTCAGTTATTTGTGACAAACTCCATTTCTTTGTCCTGTGGCAGTCTCATTCAATACTCAGCTTTGTAAAGTGTGTATGTAATGTGATAGTCAGGGGGTTGAATCTGGTAATATCTATCTGTCAGATACTTTGTCAGACAGGAGTGGCTTAGGTAACAAAATTATTTATGGCACAGTCAGAGCCCACATCACCCTCCAACGTAGGGGGTCCATACTCATCACAATAGGAAAGTGCTACAAGCCCTTCAAGCTTGTTCTTCATGATGCAAACTGTTGTTTCTGTAGCATCAAAGGTAAATGCATAGCTTTATATCTGTCCTGGCTTGTTTACAAGTCAAGCGAGATGAAACTGTTGAGTATGTCTTAGACTGTTCAGTTGTCCAAATAAAAATGCTCTGTATGGCATGACTTCCAAGATTTACTTATTACTGTAATTGCTTCTCACTGTAGAGTGTTGTAGAATATGAGGGCTTACCTAACATTTGGTGCGTTGTCGCCTCACAGCAAAACGTTGTTGCGTTTGATTCTCAGCTAGGGCATCTTCTGTGTGGAGGCATGTGTGAATGGGAGTGCCTTCACTGAAGGTTGTGCGTCAGGGCTGGTAACTCGGCACGTAAAAATCCACTACCAAAAATTAGCGGACCGGAGTTCTGCTGTGGCGAACCCTAACTGGGATAAGCCGAAAGACACAACAACAACAACAACCTAACATTTCGTACTGTATAGTATGATGTAAGATCATAACTGAGTGTGATGTGGCCTGTGTTAGGACACTTTCTGGTGTTGTTTACATGCTGTTACAATGGTGTTTACTATAATTCCTTGTGAGCATACCCGGTAGACTTTGAACTACTGAAATATCATCAGATCTGTATTGCCATTTGTCACTTTTGGTTTTTGAGTGTTATTATATTACTAGTAGAATTTACATGACTATACAACACATGCTTGCATAATACATGTTTCAAGGTAATATACCCTCTTTCTATGGATGTCACATGACAACAAGTGGAAAAAGCATGTTTATTTATTTATTGTTATTTGTTAACAGGGTTAGTCCAGCTGGACCAGAAGCCCATTTTAAGTGGAGACTCAAAGAGAAAAGCTCCAGTTTCAGAGAGTTTACAATGCATAAAATTAAATACATAAGGTCAGGAAATATAAAAATAAGATACATTTTTTTTTTTTAGTAAAAATATGTACAGCAATTGAGCTTTCAATTGAGAGAGATAGGGTTCATTAGATAAATTATTACTAAGGTAGCTAGAGATAGGCAAACAATACCTATATACGTGTGGTAGAGTAGTAAAGCATAAGGGTGTAGTTTCTTGGTAAAGTACATGTGTAAAGTGAGAAAGATAAAGAATATGTGTACGGTGAGAAGGAGGAGGTAGAATAGGAAGTCTGAGGAGTAGGAGAACAGAAAGAACATAAATAGACAAAAATACAGGAGTGTAGTGGAATTAGGTAGGCTCCTGATTGGTGAAAGTTTTAGTGTTAGGTGAAGTCTGAGTTCTTTTTCAAAGAGTATAGGGTGGGTAATGGAACGTAAGTGTGTTTGGAGCTGATTCCAAGCTTGGGCTACAGAGCATTTGTATAGTAGTTTACTGACATTTTTCTTTGGGTGGTAAATATCTAGGAGTTCCTGGTTCGAGGTGCAGAGGGTATAGTTAGGGGTATAAGAGGATACCAGAGAGGAGAGGGCTGGGCAGAAAGATGGTTTGTATGATATAGAGTGTGTGTTTTGAAATTGTGATAGAAGGAGTTGTTTGAAGATGTCCCTTTCTGATGTGCATCACAACAGCTGTAGAGTTCATTTCTTCTTGTTTGTTCATGATGAAGTGGACAGTACAGCAGGACTGTCAGTTATCACACATATATTCTCTGTATATACATATCAGATTCAATAAATGCACTCTATGCAAATATCTCCTAATGTACCCACTGTCCTTGCAAACTGTTATCTCAACTCAGTATGTTCTTAACATTTATACTTACTCCCCATTGTTATATTATTGCTTCTTTGTCCCTCTCACATCCTTTGTTAGCATGTCCATTTTTAGTTATATGCAAGGGCCAACATCCATGAACAGGATTAATTATTATTACATCAATATGAAAGTATTTCTGTTTAAGATGTCTATTTGTGACATAAACAAATTTGACTGGACTATCTGACTATATTTTCTCCATTTACAATACATTCTTTGTTTTTCTGCACTAATACCATTGCATTCTGTGTACATTTAACATCCACTGCATTTTAATTCTTTAACTTTTTTTGCATAAGCTGTTCGTGCATGCTTGCATAACAGGTTTGCCTTCATGCAAGACATTTTGTTTACATTGTGTGCTCAAGTTTCCCTGCATCTTTTCATGTCCTCCAACATTGCTGGTGGCCACAAAAAGGTGTTGCTAAACATGGAAATGTGGTGAGCACCATGCATGCTCAATGAGAGTCACTGCTCATTGTGCTAACGTGCTTAAATTGTGTATGGTTCGTGCAAAGCCTACACGATTGTTAATGAATCCCAGGGCATATTTTTTTCAGCTTTTCATTCATTCCCACATTCTTTTAAAGTGTTGATCTTGGTTAAAGAAACACAATTAGTTCCTTTAGCATTGTGACATTTGTGGATGAAACCTTGCATTTTTCAGCTGGTTGCCCTTTGCAGAATTAATTGATGTTGCTGATCTTTACTTCTTCTCTGAATGCAAACATTATGCACTAATTGTGTCTTTGTGCCCAACATTATTCATTTCAAATCACTTGTTTATTTTCATTTGACAGCTTCTGATTGTCACACATACTCAAAACAAGCAGCTGCTCCAGTATATTTTACTTCTCTTCTTCAAATAGAAGTGGTTCAGTTGTCATGTGGTATGAATAAATTCAGGAAAGACATAGTTGCAATCAACAGCCACATGGGAACAGACCACCTTTATCATGAATAGCCACTTTTCATTTCTACAATAACAAGAAATGGAATCAAACTAAATGGCAGCTCAACAGACCGTGCAGAACTCGGCCAAATGCAACACAGACATACCTCTTAACCTCTCAGTGCAAGAAATCTGGACAAAGTCAGAAATAATAGGGTGACAAAGGCCCAAATATGGACATATTTTAAATATTGCTTCTATAGACTTAGTTGCTAGAATAACATATTTTGAATTATTATTTATTTTCTGAAGGATATGAAAAGACTAGAAATATGAAGCAAAAATCTGGACATTTTGCAAAAATCAGGACAATTGAGAGGTATGCGTCACAGATGATCTAAAGACATACATGGATGCCTACTGTGTCATATTGCAACAATGACTTTATCTGTGGGAAAAAATCAAAACCATTGTTTTACATAGAAATTTTGGAAAAAATATGTACATTTACTGGCATCACCTTTCACAGTGTATTTATTATCAGTTGCTGGCTTGAACCCCTCATTCTGATTAATCACAGTGAAACTTATAAGGCTGCTTATAATCCCAGTATTCTTTGTGGCATCAGAATGATATACTTTTGATATGAAATAGCTGAAGCAAGTTTAAAGAATCTTTCATAATAAAACAATGCTATTAAACAATCAGTTTTGACAGATAGTAGAACTGTGTCACATCCGGTATATTTTTCTTAATGTAAACATCTTGGGGGCCTAAATAGCTTGACAGTATCTTTTCAGTTCTGTGAAGGGAAAATTGCATTGAATAACTGTATTAAAAATAATTAGTTTCATGGAAATATGTCTGTGTAACTATGTAATACAAAACAAATAGGATAACACTTTCTATTCTAGAATGCTTTGTTTATTCTCTTCATGTACACTGTAACAAGAGAGCAGCTGCTTAAAAGTCAGTTTTTATTCTGCATAGAAAATGATGAAACAAATCAGTCTTTTACCAGAATGTATAACTAAGGTATAGTTTCAGCTTTAGGAATGTTCCACAAAACACAGGCTGAGATTTATCATATCTTTCAACTTGCAGACTTTGAAAATAGCTACAAAGAGCTTTTAAAAAGTAGGTGCAGACAGTCAAAATCGGAACCTGTAATTACCATAAAATTTGAATACCAAATAGCACATAACTCTTCCTGCTTCCAGTATGAATGTGGGACGCTGTTCAGAAACACATTTAAAAAACAGAAAGTCATAAGAATGATGAAAAAATAAAGTCATATTAAAGAGGCAGTATAAAATCTGTAGACTTTAATGAGCTGTATTGCAAAATTCTACCTTACAAGGTCATTTATTAAATTATTGATGCAGCTAGTATGTTTGTCATGTAGTGTAGTTTTCTGCCTGCAAGATAGCTTCAAAAATCATGAGTGATGGGGGGGGGGGGGGTTCAAAAAAAATGTGTGAAGGAGTAAATCAACCCTGAAAATAAGGACATGCCTCTAAAAATAAATACATCTTGTGCAGATTTATATCAGTCCTGAAAATAGGTAAGTTCCTCCAAAACAAGGGAAGTTTAGAGGTCATGGAAATGCAATGCATTGTGCAATATAAACTAAAGCAGTTAGTGGTCAAGCACGGGGTGTAGACAATTCTAATATACATGTATCATGGTCGTATACAAGTCAAAATAGCATGGCATGCAATGTGTGATACCACATATCAACATGTAAATGAGGAATCCCATGTGAGTCACACAGACTACACAAATAGGTTCATAAGTCCATAGGTTATTTCTAAGGTAATGACCACTAGGGCTCTTACAAGCCTAGAAACGCACCTGAAATTATTTGGATCCTGAGTATCATTGGTTTCTATATTGGCTAGGGGGACATGTCATTAGGGAGGTAACTAAGGATTTGTGGAGTGTGTGTTAGGATAATATTTTTGTTATTGATGACCTCTGTCCATAAGAAAGATAGAGGCCAGAATGGAGGTAATTTTACCATTTCCCATCCAATTGTCAAGAGTTTGATTGAATAGGGTCAGGAAGCAACTTTGATTTACATAGATGAAGAGCTTATTCCATAACGTGGGGATCCTTTGGAACTGATACCTGTCTCTCCAGCATGTTCTTTTTATGTCACAAGTAAAGCTCAGATCACAGGATCTAGCGTTTCTGGTGTTGTTTGTTTTGTGCCTGCATAACAGATATATCAGGTCTGGGTCTTAGGAAACCCATTAAGCTAGGTAAAGATCCTCATTCAGCAGGTTGTAGGAGACTGAATACAGAGACAATTTTTAGGCGATCAGTGTCGGACAGGGTGTTCATGTCCTGAATTCTCCTGGTGAGAAGCCTTTGTGGGCAGTACATTTAAAGAATCTTTCATAATAAACCTGCATTAACAGCAGAGCTATTGGCAGAGCCTGATATACCACCAGGTCACAGAGCAGCAGATTGTCAGCCTCTGCTGTGTGGATATGGAGACTCTAAGGGACCTACTAAAACTGCATCACCTAAAAAAGTATAATTGAAGGGAATGCATGTTATTTCTATTCCTCTGGATATAAAAATATGTTTAGCTTCCAGTGACATATGATGGTGGTGGTGGTACAGGCATATTAGGACCATCACAGGCATCAGTCTTTTGAATCCTGAACCAGTTCCTCAACATTTTGCTACAGTATGTAAAGGAACACTTGTGGTTCCTCAGGACAACAGAGGAGAAAACCAGTACCCTGTGGGTTTTTTACAACATAGCCAATTTCCCTGAGGTCATGAAAGCCAAAACATGTTACCAGCAAGGCCCCACCTGATACACAGAAACTGCAGTATATCAGCAGGAAGAGTTTCTACTCATTAAACTGCCAATACGTTTGTAATACCCAAGGTATTATTTACAATATCTCTGTGCATCACCTGGCAGTTTACATGATTCACACATTTGCCACAAGATTAGTTCAAGGCGACTTCCCACAAAGTCATCTGGTTAGTAGGTGCATTCACATGCTACATGGATGACACAAATGTAGCAAGCAAGTAAGGAATATCCCATATGTAATATGCTGTCTGTGGCATACAAAATGGATGCTGGATATCCCATACATCCATGGCAGATAGCTGCCATACCCAATCCTACTGACCATGTAAGAAAATGACATATAACATACCCATGTAGAAATGTGACATATAATGAAGCATGCACTTGGACTACTAAAAGGAAACTTTTATTTATGTTTTCCTTTGTTAACTGGGTGGCTGATTTACTGACCCTTTCAGTCACAACCAGGGCATTGAACAAACCAAGCAATATTAAATTGCCATAGAACTATTAAACATAATTCTATAACAATGAAGAATACAAATATAACAACAATATAGAAAGGCAATAATGTCTGTTAACAAAAAGGCAATGATGTTTGTTAGCAAAAATATGGCATGTACAATAATGTGCAGTGTATGGTTAATACAATCAGTAATTAGGATGTATGCAGCAATTAGTATGGGCTCCCTTTGCAAGTTGTGAAAAAAGTATAAAAATCAGACAAAGTATTTAAAATGTATCTCTAAAGCAGAACAGTTGTCTAGAGGGGCATATGATTCAGCACAGATACCTGCAATACTATTTTTATTGTATATACCATGCTGCAGAAGATGACATTGTACAAATCACTGGAACAGCAGGTAAAAAATCTTAGCATGTCTTTGTAAAGTAGTCACCACAGCAGGAGAAGAGCAGAATGGAGGTCAAAGGAAGAAGCATGCAACAGAAATTATCCCCATCTAGGCAGAGATGGATATAGTGCATTGCAGAACTGGAAAAGAGGCAGTGTATACTACAATGCTATGGTGAAACCCTCCATTGCACGATACGTGATTCATAAATATGAGTCAGTGCACATAAGTTTACCATTTCGCTCATCATCTGGACCCGAGTGAATGCCAAGGCAATTTCTAAGACTAGAAAATGCAAAGCTACAGTGTGGTGTACAAGAGAGAGTAGGATTTTCCTGTTCTTCCAACACAGGAGCTTCAGAGAGAACCTGATGGGTGATCATGATGGCCCACCATGGAAGGTAGATGCCTGACTTGAACTTGCTAGGATGGTGAGTGATGACAATTACATCATTTTTTTCTGGTTTTCTGTGTTGGCACATGATGTAGTATCACCCTAATGGGCTTCATAGTAGGAGGTAGGGGATCTAATGAGGGTGCCTGAAATATACCCTCAGTATTTTTTTCTAAATCATTGGCTTTTGTTATATCAGCTGTTATACAGATATTCTTTAGAGTGCATTAAATGCATCAGTTTTCAGTAGTAGAGGAGTGACCGCTCCTATGGTTGGGTGTCAAAGACTGTGTGAGCACCTCTCCCAATTGCAGTGTGTGGGCAATTTCTATGCCAGACCACTATACTACTGTGGTTGAGTTTGTAGTATATATAATATATATATTAAACTATATAATTTTTTGTTATTATGTCATCCTTCTGTAAATGCAGTTATGGAGGAGAAGGAGTTTAGACCATGGTCACCTTGAGCTGTGTAGGCTGCTGCCTCAGGTGCTGGGCTGCCAGAGGTCATCAGGTCTGGTGGTAGAGGGTTCACTAGTTCCCTCTGTGCTGGCCTTTTGGGGAGGCATACCTCTTCATCCCTGGCCCTGTGGTATTAGCTGCAGAGGCTGGTACATACCTATAATCACTAGACACTGGCACTGCAAAGGCTGGTAGATATCTATAATCACTAGATACTGGCTGCCTACCTCAACTAACAAGACTAGTGGAATTGCTTGACTATCAGACCCTGCATATTAAGCCACCAGAGAAGCAACCGGTCCACAACTCTGACAACCACACCTTTCCACCTCTTAGTCCAAGAAATCTGGACATAGCCTGACAAAATGGGGGCCAAAGGCCTCAAAAGGGGAACACATTTTAAATATTGCTCTTATAAACTTAGAAAGTTGGTAGTGTAACAGTGTTTGTGTTACATACATTTTCTGAAAGATTTGAAGTCTAAAACTGAAATGCATGTCAGTATTTATTGACTTGAATCCTCAGATCATCCCAGGGATTTGCCAGAAAACCCAAATTTTAAGAAGAAGAGACTAAAAATATGAGGCAAAAATCTGGACATTCTGTGAAAATCTGGACAGTTGAGAGGTATGCTGACAATCCTTGTGAGTAATGCCTGAGTTTGTTGTCCTCTCGACCGGGCTTGCATTTATAAACTCTAGGTCTATACCCTCTCCCCATCACATTATTTTCCATCTTCTTTGTCTTTTATAAGTCCTTTGTTGTATAGCCACAACCATCAGCACTGTACACCCTCTATTCACTTTTTCCCTGCCTTTTGCCTATGCACCATCTTTGTCCATTGGAATCTGTTTTCTGCATTTGTCTGGCTGCCCCTTTCCCCATCCCATAGACTTACACCCCTCACAATCTTCCCCACTTACCCTTCTTTGGTAAATCTTACAAAACATATTGTTTTCTTACCAAAAAAAAAATACACTTCCCCACCTTTCATACCTTATATTTACCTTTGTGTGTTTACATCTGCTTTCTATTCTCCACTCTCTCACTTTCTTATCTAGCCATTTATTCAGATTTATATAGCAAGCAGGGTTAGCACTTTGATGTGCTCTTTCAAAGTGGTCTATCTGGTTGTCTCTGTGCTGTCATTCAAGTCAAATGGACATGAGATACAGCTATGCAGCACTATATTGTACAGCCTTATTAAAACAGACTTGGCTATACTTGCCTGCCTTTGCTGTGAAATTGGCTGTGTTGATCACAAGCCCCACTGTAGAACTGTTCTTGTAATACAACAGCCTGGCACTGTTTAATCCAGTACTGGTTCCTCTTTAATTTGTTATCCAGTGCTTTGATGGATATTCTAGCACTGTTCATCACCTAATACATATCGGAGTATCTTTGAGCTGCTTTATACAGTAATATCCATGAATATTATAGGTTCATATGATTGTACTAGGCTAATGACCATTGGACCTTTTTAAGCCTAGCAATGTGTTCCTAATCTCGGACAAGATCTGGTATCCTTGCTAAGTGTTATCAGGGGCCTGGGAGATGGGGTCTATATTATAACATACAAGTTCAAAAACTTTGAATGTTATAATATCGAACCCTTTAGTCCGAAAGCTGAGAATAGCGAAGCCTCGGAACATCGAAATTTTACCTAGGGTAAGATTTCGGTGGTCTGTGGTTTTGCTATTTACAGCAGTGTGGTGCAATGGTTACAGACCGGGTTTAGGGAAGTGAGCAAACGGAGGTTATGGATTGGGTTCAGGTAAGTGTGGTGCGATGGTTACAGACTGGTTTAAGGTAAGTGAGCAAACGGACTGGGTTAAGGTGAGTGTGCAGTAGTTAGGGACTTCAGGGTTAGGGCGCGGGTGAGGTGAGTGTGCAGTAGTGACAGACTTTAGGGGTAGGGGTGGGTTAAGTGAGTTAGGGTTAGAGCGCGAGTCAGTTAATGTGGATTGTGTGGACATGAGGGTTAGGGTGGGGTAGGTGAGTTAGGGTTAGGGAGCAGGTAAGGTGAGTGTGCGATAGTTAGGGACCTTAGGGTTAGGGCTGAGTTAAGGTAAGTAGGTATCTAGTGGTGTATGTCTGGTTTAGTGTAGGGTTCCGTGAAGTGTATGTGTGTGGATTATTTATTTTGGTGTGCTTGAGTTGTGTGTATGTTTGTCGGAACAGTGATTTTTTTTCCCTGGGAAAAAATTTGCTATTCTGACTGTTCGGTTTTCTGGTGTTTCATTTAAATGGGGTCGATATTATAGCATTTGATGTTTTTAAACTTCGATGTTATAATATAGACCTGGGAGATGAACCATTTACAGGCTGTCTGTGTCCATTAGAGACATGGGTGCTGAACCAAGAGAAATTTTCCATTCCCTATCCAATTGTCCAACTTGCACTTGAAATGGGTTAGGTTGAAACTCTGCTTCACAGAGATGGGGAGCCTGTCCAGCAAAAGAATAGTGTCTGAGATGTACCCTTCTCTCTAGCAGGTCCTATTTATATCACATGCAAGGGTTAAGTCTTTAGAAGGGGTCATTCTGGTCTTATTTGTTTTGGACATATCCAGGAGGCCCATCACAGCTGGGACTGATGATGCCTTGTTTGCCAGACAGAGACCTCCCCTGAACAGTCTATAGGAGACAGAATACAGGGATGGATAGGACTTTGAGTCAGTCTGCAAAGGACATGTAATTTATGCCCTGTATTCTTTTAGTGAGGGACCTCTGTGGACATTCAAATTACATAACAAATGGGACCCTGTACTTAATGATAGGTCTAATGAATGCCAAATAAAGTAGAAAAATAACTTCTGTGGACCTAGATGCCATATATTTGTTTATAAGTTGCACAACATAGAATGATTTTCTGACTACCATAGTCACACATGGTCAAAGGATAGATTGCTGTTTATGTGTGTCTCCAAATCCCTGACTGCTGAGTTGACTCTTAGAGGTGTATTGTCAATATAATAGTTATCAGGGGTGGCTGACTTCCCAAAGGATACTATTATGCATTTCCTGGCATTAAGTTTTAGTCCATGGCTATCACACCAGTTATTTGTCTATGTCATCCTTTTTGGAGAACATTAGTGATGGTGGGGGATTCTATGACTGCTACTGATTTGCAATTGTCTGCAAATCTGGTCAGCCACAGGCCCTTGACATTGGCCTTGACTTCTGAGATGTAGATGCAAAAAAAGTAGCTGTCCTAGGATGATCTCTGAGGGGCTTCACTGGTGACTGGCCTCTATGTAGAGGTGGTCTCCCCAATTCTAACTTCCTGGGTCCTGCCGTTGTGTCAGCTGGCTATCCAGTGAGTGACATAAAGGTTTATACCTAACCTTTTGAGCTGACAGCAATGCCTGAGTGGGGTATTGTGTCAAATTCCATGGCCAGGTCAATGGAGGCAGTGCTAACTGTAGTCTGTGGGATACTAGGACTGTGCACCTGTGAAGTGCTTGCCAATAACTATATGTCATGTTCTTCACATCCTGCTCTTCAAATAGAGCATTGAGTGGCACTTAAATCCTACTGTTGCATTATCAAATGAAAGTTTTAAGTTCACATTATTTTATACACATTTCATTTATTTGTTCTTACTAAACTTACCAATTGTGCCATTTCAGAGGGTAGATTTTTTCAGACTGAGGCTATTATAGATAATATTAATTATTAGTTTCAATATTCCTCTGTTTACCTATTCCTCCCCCCTCAAAAAAAATCTATGCATCTCCAGCATACTTTTGAATTAGATATTGGTGAGATACATTACTTTTTGTCTGTCATTTCAATACAGAAATGGTCAAACACACATGACTTTGTAAAGTGCTGACTTAGACTCAGCACAGAATTAAACAAATAGAAAAGAAAAAAGTGCTTTATTAATGGGGCAAGTCCCTAGGGATCCCATTGTGTGATGGCTTTGACATCATCCCTTACATGACTAAATCTACTCATGGTCAAGCATATTTGGAAAAGAGAGAATACTCGTGCATTATGTTTTCTCTATATTTAAGCAACAATACAACTGATGTATTTTATTAAGGGGTGTATGGGAGGGGATGCCCATACAGGGTTGCAGCAGAGCCAGATTACCTATTGTAGAAACAGAGCTGACTCAGCTATGGACATTAGAGTGATCTCATTTAAGACCTCTATCATGAACATCCTTGCAATAGTCCACATCCCAAGTAGCGCCATGTATAACTTTAATTCCTACCATAGGCCTTAGCCCTTCCTCACTGACCTTAGATATCATCTGGTGCTAGAGGAGTCTACAAGGAGAAGTAAAGGTGAGCATGCACATTGTGCCACATCATCCAATGTCCAGTAGAGGGAGTGACAGAAAATACCACGATAGACCACTACTGTGGGGGTGAATATGTTGATTTTGATGTGCTAGTGTGACAAACCCTCACTCAAAGACAGTCTTCGAAAAAAACATATTTACCTGAAATACTTCATTTCATCCAATCCCTGGTTAAAGATTTGCTGCTCAGAAGTAAAATAAAGCTTTCTATCTGCACTTTTATGGATCCATACCTTTTATAAAACTGGGACATTGCAGGGACAGAGCTGAAGAATGGAATACCTACCATCTTTCAGCAAAGCACGACATACATATACCCATGTCTTAATTTTCAGTCATCTCCGTAGTCTGATCCTGAGCAAAGCTGGTATTGATAATATCCTTCAAGAGAATAGACATTTTTCATAGGATCATAGGATAATAGAAAGTTACTCAGCTAACAGACCTAGAGCCTTTTTAAGCCTAGCCATTCATGCCCCAATTTTCCAAGTTATCAATGCCCATGGGCTAGAATAGCTTTGTTAAATGCCTGTGTTAGGGCATCTAAAAACTGCCCCTATTCATAAGGGCATAGGTGACAAGCCAGGCACAGATTTGTAATTTCCCATTCATTGCTCCAAACTGCATTTAAATAGACTTAGGGAAGCGTTCTGTTTCACATGACTGGGGATTCTGTTCAGGAGAAGTGATAATCTCTTGAGACGTATACCTGTCCTTCCAACATGTTTTGTTTATGTCACAAATGATGTTTAGATCTTTAGAATGGGTACCTGTAGTGCTGTTTGTTTTGCGAATGTGTAGCAGATCCATTAGGGATGGGCCAGAGGATGCCTTGTAGCTAAGGTATAGATCTCCCCTCAGTAGTCTGTAGGAGACTGAGTTCAGGGACAGGGCTTAGAGGTGGTCCACAAAGGACATATTATTTGCACCCTGTATTCTTTTAGGGAGGAAACTCTGTGGCTGCTCCAGCTGTTGCAAATGCCTGGTCAGGTACATGCCAAAGGATGTATTGTACTCAATTATTGGTCTAATGAGGGCCATCCATTCACTCCTTAAAGCTTTGTGACAGACCCAGGCAAGCTAGTACTATTTTTAATTTCAAATATACCATAAATACCAGAAAGCTGTCTAGGCAAGCTATTGCATTGGCAGCCCTGTAAGTTAATTCAAGAAGTAATATTTCACTTGTGTTAGCTCATTCACACAGCGTTCCCATCTGTCTCTTCATCAACAGGCAGATAACTACTAGTCCTTGGGTGGTGTACAAGTCCATTGGAGTGAGGGTATTCAGATATATCTCTTTAAAAAAAAAAAAACAGTATCAAGCCAGACAAATGATGGACACCTTGTTTGGTGTCATTCTATAGAAGGAGATAAAAAGAGAACCAGGTTAGTATTGAATGTTGACAATAGCCATATTTAATATAATGAAGATACAGTGGTGCAACAGGTTGCACACTCACCTAAAGATGTGGATTCTATTCCTGCACCAGGTAGATTGACAGCTGACACTGCAGACCAGACCAGCATGGTTGGGGGGGGGGGGCTGCATTCCCGAGTATGTCATGGATTAGATGAGAGTTTAAAATGAGGCCCCATCTGGTTTAGTTGGTGGAAGCTCAGGTTGATGTAAAAGATCCCACAGCACCTATCGAAAATT
Organism: Protopterus annectens; assembly: GCF_019279795.1. Classification (NCBI taxonomy): domain Eukaryota; kingdom Metazoa; phylum Chordata; order Ceratodontiformes; family Protopteridae; genus Protopterus; species Protopterus annectens. Next base: position 1,366,710,457 of record NC_056743.1, read on the forward strand.
GTAGGGGAAGTTCCCTTTAGTAGTATAAATACCATCTTGAGTCTCCCTGAAAAGGTGCTAATAGCCTAGTGAGATCAACCGGGTTAACAAAGGATAAAGTGTGTGTATATATATATATATATATATATATATATATATATATATATATATATATATATATATATATATATATATATATATATAAAAAGATCAATAGCTTTGTTAAGGAGAACAAGCCAGAAAACTGAAATAAAATTGTTTTACTGAGGGGACGTCTTACTAGACAAGGTGAGGGGGATTTACTTCACACTTGAAAAGATTCTTTAGGTCAGAGCCCAAAATGCGTTTTCCTGTATCTAAATTCATATTGCATGGGATTTGAATGAACTATTTCTGATTATGCAATCCTACACTACTAAAAGAGAACCCTCAAGCAAATGTTTCCTACTTTAATCTTATCCGAGATCTTCAGATCAAAGCCACATGAAGTCAGTGGAATATGTAAAAAAAACATAGGGACTGTAATATAATATGCTGATCAACTAACTTTGCATTAACAGTGCAAATAGTGGTAGAAAGGGGATTACTGTAATGTAAAGACCATAGGAGTTATCACAAGGCTAAGTTTTCGGACTGGTATTCTATTGCATATCTACAGTTTATATAACAAAAGGCTCATATAAATGGTTACCCTGTATGCAAATGATGCCAGAATAGTTGTTATAGTATACAACAGGGCTGTTGTACTCACTGTTAACTTTGAACAGGTAGAATAAATCTGCTGATGAAGACAATTTGTGTTCTATGCCAAAAATGCAAAAAAATATATATTTTTAACAAAAAAAAATAATAATATGGTATAAACTGGCTTTTGTTTGAAAATGAAGAAGATATTTACCTTGGCGTTATTAGTTCCAAAGGGTGAATTAATATACAGTGTGATCCCAATGAGAAGAAAGAACACTTACTTGTCGCATTAAATTAACATACCAATGGGGATGAATAATTCTGATGTTTCTTTATTCCCTTGAATTAATAGGGTTTGCATATTATCTGCTTTGAGCCCGAGTCATTTGAATACCCACTGTTTCCATTATATAATAGTTTAAAACAAAACAATGCTTAGTTTTGACTAGTAAAAATCAGTTTAACACACAACCGACCATGTTTGTGTGTATGTACGTGTGTGTGTGCTCGTGAATCTGTCTGTCCGTATTTGTCATAGAATCATAGGAGGTTTCTAGGCTATTGGCCCTAAGGCCTCTACAAGCCTAACCATGTTATACCCTTGTTCCTTTATGGACCAAGATATATAGTCTATGCTTGTTTGCAAATCTAAAATCAGCACCAGCTGCCCCTGCCCAAGAGTGACGTAGGTGCAACCCCGGTGTAAATTTACAGTTTCCCTCCCAATTCTCCAGGTTAGTATTAAATAAAGTCATTGAGGAGCTCTGTTTTACACCAGTTGGGTGTTTGTTTCAGAGGAGTGGCAGCTTCTGGGAGACATATCTGTCTCTCCAGCATGTCCTGTTAAAATCGTAGGCTAGGTTAAGATCCTTAGAGCGAGTGAATCTTGTCCTATTGGATTTGTGGATGTGCAGCAGCTTCACCAAGGACGGGTGTGAGACTGCTCTGTAGGTCAGGCACAAGTCGCCTCTAAGCAGCCTGTACGATACTAAGTAAGGTGATAGGGCCTTCAGTCTGTCCGTGTAGGTCATGTGTTGTGGGCCCTGAATTTTCTTGGTGAGAAACCTCAGAGATCTCTCCAGCTGCTGCAGATGTCTGTTAAGGCACATACAGAAGGGAGCACTATACTCTATTATTGGTCTGATGAGAACCAAGTACAGGGGAGTTATAACCTCCTTAGCTTTGGATGCCATACTCCTGCTTATGAGGTGTGCAGCATAGAAGGCTTCCTTACTACTGTGGACAACTGATGACAAAAATTAAGGTTGCTATCAACTTGCATTCCTAAATCTCTCATCATCTGGGTTTGAACTTAGGGGGATATTATTAATGTTGTAATTAGCAGGGTTTTTCCTTTGCTGAAGGGGATGATAATGCATTTTTTGCACTTAGTTTAAGTCCATGGCTTTCACACCAAGCATTTGTCTGTGTAAGCCCATTTTGTAATATGTTGACATCTTTGAGGGATTCAATGATTGCACCCAGTTTGCAATCATCAGCAAACTTGGTAAGTCATAGGTCATCTATTTTCACCTGTCCTTCAGAAAAATATATACCAAGCAGTATGAGGCCTGGCACAGACCCTGTGGAACACCACTGGTAACAGGTCTGCTAGTAGAGTTGGCCTCCCCAGTTTTGACTGTATGTATTCTGTTTGTGAGCCCTTTTGCAACCCTTTGAGTGATGTAAGGATTAATCCACAGCTGGGTAAGTTTCTCATTGATGCCTGTGTGAGGGATTGTATCAAAGGCTTAGGATAGGTCAAGACAGGCAGTGTGAACTGTTTTCTCTTCATCCAGGGCCTTGGTGACATTCTTGAAGAAGGCCACCAGGTTTAGCAGGCAAGATCTGTTCTTAATGAAGCTAAACTGGGTCAGGTCAAGAGTTTGAAGGTAAGCTATATTCTTATTAATAAGATCCATGATAATTCTCTCCATGGCCTTGCAGATAAGGTTGTATAGGCTTATGGTTCTATAGTTCCTGGGGTCTGTTGAGGGACTCCCTTTGTGCAAGGGGATTAAAGTTGCTGTTTTCTACTCAGCTGGGACAAAGCCATTGCTTAGACTGAGATTGAAAACTGCTCTCAGCAGCTCCACTAACTCCTGTTTTAGACCATTTAATAACAAGCCTGGGATGTTGTCCCATAGAGGCTGTATTTTTGGCCTTGGAGAGTGTGACTATGACCTGCTGTCTGGAGATACTAGGCAGAGGACTGGTGACAGGTATGCTATGGGGTATGATTGGTGGGGACAAGGGGGCGGAGTTTTCATCAAACCTGTCCACTAGCAGGATGGCGATGCCCTCAAGTTCAGTATCAGTGGTACCATCCACAGCTAGTTCAGCACAAAGCTGGGCCTTCCTTTTTAGATTTTTGACGTAGCTAAAGAATGCTTTGTGATTTAACTTAGCTAGGGGTGCTAATTTAGTTTCATAATTAGCTTTAGAGGACTTTACAAGATGTCTAATCTGCTTGTTTATGCTTTGGAGGGAGTTCTTCAATTGCTGGGACCATTCCCTCTTATTTTTCAAATAATTTCTTTCTCTTATTGTATTACCTATTTATGCTGGATGCCCACCACTGTGGCTTATTTTTTCGTGAGGATATTGATTTGATACACCATGGTGGTGGTGCTACGATATCGTTGTGGCCTCACAGTAAGACGCCGTCCGGTTCGATTCTCAGCTAGAGCGTCTTCTGCGTGGAGGCATGCGTGAATGGGCGTACATTCGTTGAAGGCTGCGCATCAGGGCTGGTAACTCGGCATGTAAAAATCAACTACCAATCATTAGCAGACCAGAGTTCCGTTGTGGCGACCCATAACTGGGAAAAGCCGAAAGACACAAATGGCTGAGTCTATACATTTATATAGGTGTTTATACAGGACATTTGTGTACACCTCAGTATAGGGATCATTGTTGTCAGTGTTGGCAGGGGGTATGTACCTATTGATGCCATTAGTCAGTAGGTTATAGTTTGCTTTGGAGAAATTTTTTAACCTTTTTTCTACTGAGAGTGGGTCAGGTATGATTGTTACTTCCAATGAGACTGATTTATGATCAGACATTACCATGGAGGGCCCCACACATGGGGTGGTGCAGCGATACCCCATGTTGGTGAGCACTTTGTCAAGTATGTTAGAGCCCCTTGTGGGGGTGCTGACTATCTACTCCAGAGAATTAGTGTTAACAAAGTCCAAGAACCTCTGGGCAAGCACTTTTGTGCTTCTATATGTTACCAATAAATGGAAGGATAGTTAAAGTTAACTATGACCAGGGTATTTGCCTGTACTGAGAGTGGCTTAAGTATATCCAAGTAGGCTGCATGGTTTTCATGGTTCATGGTGGAGGACCTATAGTTAACAATGATGTGGAGGGGATCATTCCTACAGTTAGATGGACTTAGAGCAACCCTAGGAAGTCATACTGTTTAGCCAGTCTAGAGGTGTATATGTCTAATGAAGATGGTACTCCTCCTCCCTTGTGCGGTCTGATTGTGGTGAAGGGATTGTAACCCTGCATAGCTGGGGTACTCTCTGAGATCTTGAACCATGCCCTTGGTGACTGCCCAGATATCAGCATCTTCCAGGATGATAAGTGCTTCATATCAGTTCAGTTTCTGATTTAGACTCCTAGCATTAAGCAGGGTAACCCTAAGTTTGTTTCTGGAAGATATTCTTATGTTGGGAATTTTGTTTTTATGGAACTGCCTAAAAAGGCATTATGGGGGAGGCAAGTACCTTTGCCAGCAACCTAAAGCCTAGAGGCAACAGGTGAATTCTATCTCTGTCAAAGCAGCATGGTCTGTCGACCATATCATTCCAGGCTGTCAGATACTGGATCCCCCTGGATTGACACCAGAACCTAAGCCAATTGTTGTAGTCAATCATTTTTTGTGTATTTTGTGGCATCATCCTGGCTGAGAGAAGAATGTTGCTTAGGGCTAGGGACACCTGCCTGGGGCACATAATCTGAAAGCTCCAGCATGTCTCTCTTCATTTAGTCCAGTGAGATATGTCTCAAGTGATTCACTCCAACATGGACTATGACAGAGTCATAACTGTACTTGCTGTTGAGAGACTTGAGTACATGTGTGATTTGGTGGATCTTGGTACCAGACAGGCAGCTGACTGTGACCTTCTCCTTGTCCAGTCTAGTGAAGAGGGCATCTGTGTGTGTCACTATGGAGTCACCTGTCACCAAGACATTTGGTTTAGGTATGTTTTGCCTTAGGGGCTTATTGGGTGAGACACTGATGCATATATTATTATATGTAGTGGGTGCTGATGAGACTGTATTGTGTGCAGAAGGTCTGTGCTTGGGAGGTCTTTGCACTTTTGGTATATTTCTAGTGAGTACCTCCAAGTATGTGGGTTTATGAGTTATGTGCTTGGTATGTGTGGGAGTTGGAGCCTCTCACATATTGTATTAGCATGTTTTAGGAGTAGGAGGTTGTCTGTATACATGAGGCAATTGCTACATTGGCTCAGGATCCCCTTTTCAATCAGATTGGTTGGTGGAATGGTGGGAAACTGACCTTCCATTATGCCAGGTGTATTCTGTAATATGTGTGAAGGGTAGGCTAGACAGACTAAGTTTTGTTGTAGGACTAGTAAAATCTGCTAATCTATGGGAGGTTTAGGGGTAGAAATCTGTGCTGGCACCTCAAAAAGTGCAGCTGGGTTGGTCTCTGGACAGCCGTATACAACTTTGTTGTGCACCGAGAAGTAGGGAAGCTTAGGAGGGTTCCCTAGCAGTTATTTAGGGAAAATTTGACTTTTTAAGCATTTGTGTCTATACATGGTAGTAACAACACCTGGGGCATAGTGTGCAGGTATGCACAAACTTTATGTTTAAATATCAGCTAAGTAAAACAGTTTTCAAACAATCCAAACAATAGGAAATCCCAAGACTGAGCCTTGTTCCAACAATCCCTAACTCAGATGGATCCTTGACCACACTATTCTCCCACAAGAGTGCAGGAGGGCCCTCTTAATGTATGATGGCTGGCTTTAGAGATTAGAAAATGCCAAACATTCTAGATTCAGCAAGTCTGAATCTAGCCTATGCTATAACATGTTCAAGTACTGTAAATAGGCAGTGCAGAAAACACAGTCACAAACAACAAAAGCAGATTAAAGTATGTGGCAAAATGATTGCAAACAGTTTAAAAGTGCAAAGAAGGTTATAAAAATTCTTACATTTCAGTAGAATTCACAGGATGCCTTGGATTTCATTTAGATTGATGCCAGATCTCTGGCTAAGGACACCAAATTTTGAGCAGCTCTGGTAAACTGAGTACAAACTCAACAAGCGCTGTGTTTAAATATTAGCTAAGTAAAACAGTTTTTAAACAATCCAACCAATAGGAAAGCCTGAGACTGAACCTTGTTCCAACAATCCTCCACTCAGAGGGGTCCTTGAGTAAACTCTTCTGCCATAAGTGTATTTGTATTTGTGTATGTCAATGCTGTGAGTTTCTGTGGGTGATTCTATTGTGTGACTATATCAGAGTGTGTATGTGTGTATATATGTGTGTGTGTGTGTGTATGTGTGTGTGTGTGTGTGTGTGTGTGTGTGTGTGTGTGTGTGTGTGTGTGCATGCATTTGTGTGTGCGTGTGTGTGCGTGTGTATTTGTCTGTCTGTTTGCCTGTGGGTCTGTGTATATTTTTGTGTAAATGTTTGTATATGCCTGCTCATAGCTGTTTCTGTGGATCTCTGTTATGTTTGTGTGCATGTGTGCATATCACTCTATGTGTTTTTGTGTGTCTGTGAATGCATCTCTATGTCTGAGTGTGTGTTTGTGTGTGTGTGTGTGTAAATATTTGTATGTCTTTATATGCATGTTTCTGTGTGTTTTTGTCTGTGTATGTTTGCGTGTGTGTCATGTTGTGAGTTTCTGTGTGTGCTTCTGTGTGTGAAGCTATGCACGTGTGTGATTCTATCTGTCTGTCTGTGATCCTTCTTCTGTGTATTTTTATATGTGTATGTATCTCTCTGTGTATATCTGTGTCTGCAGGCTTGTGTATGTTTGTTTGCGTCTCTTTGTATATTTGTATATCTGTGAGTGTGTGTGTGTGTGTGTGTGTGTGTGTGTGTGTGTGTGTGTGTGTGTGTGTGTGTGTGTGTGTGTGTGTGTGTGTGTGCGTGTGTATGTGAAACAAGCAGCAGAAAATGGCACTACATAGACAAACAAAATGTCATTATTCTGAGTCTAAAAATATAACCTATATTAAAATATTGCATCGAGTGGAACTATTTTTCATCATCTTAATAAAAAATGCCAAAAGTATATTGATGGCTAGCCCATTTTCTAAGAACAATGATGTCCTGCAGGTAGGCATTAAAGGATAATAATGGACTTTCCAGAGGTGAGAAGACCATCGGCCTGCAGAGTCATTCTCCACAATACCCATATATGTTAAGCAGTGAGACTCGCTGTCTTCCTTTAAATATGATGTAGTTGACTGGATGGACATTCAAAATTTACTCTGTGATTCACTAGTATGGCCCTCCTGTAGAAAGAAATTACAGCCTGAGGAAGGTTACTGTCAAGGCATAAATGATCACAGAACTCAATGGTCTTGGAATATCTATAAAATTTATGATTTGAATTTGTCAGTGTTCTCTCTTAAATTTGTCATGGCCATTCGTCTTGTGACCATTAGGTATTTCTTGTGTATCTTTCACTTGAAGATAATCTGTTTAGTTTTCTAGTTTTTGGCAATGATATCTTTCATCTCATGTACCATTAAACTCTATTCTTTGTACTGCACCACTTTGTGGACTTCACGTTCCCAATTATTCTCTATACTGCCCCCAAATATCTCCTCCCATATTTCTCTTTCTTGATTTCACATACTTTGGCCTATTACAATTCCCAGAAATTATAATATACTCTCACCAACACTTTTCTGTTACCCTCTCTCCTATATCGTTCTAACCAACCTATAGTTCACTCTAAAAAAAAAAAAAAAAAAAAAAAACACTAGAATCCTATTACAGTAACCAGTAGCACTGGCAATTTTTTTCTACTAATGCCACTCAATCACCTTTCCTGTCTTCAACCCACTTTGACTCACAGCATGATTTTCAGTTCAGCAGCCTGTCCTGACCTCAGTTACATACTTCACTCCTTCCTCCCAAATAGAGCATTGAGGTCAAAGAACAAACAACTCCTAAATATCTCTAAACCGAATAAAACAGCATAAACCTTTCCATTAGATCAATTTCTAATCTTCTTACTTTTAAACAACTGTTAAAAGGCCTTCTAGCCTCTACCTGGATTGCTCATGTACTTACCCTGTTTGACTACCACTGTACATCTAACCTACTCTCTCCTATCATCCCTGTTCCTTACCTTCTTGATTTGCATCTTCCCACCTCAACCATCTTTCTTGGTTGAATTTACTATGATCTGTACCTTGTATATAATCTTTCAGTATACCCTGAAGGCTATTCCAAACAGTTTTTTCAGCCTAACCAGATTGTCTTTAGAAACAGTCCAACTGGACAAAAAATTAATTTGTTCACCTAAGCAATGTTTTGACTGCATAAATTAATGCTTTACAGTTTTTAACTTTTATTTTATCTTATATACTTATTTTAAACTAAGGAATTTATTCTTAAGTCACTATAAATGTATTTACCACTGTTATCCAACCCCTTTCTATGTAAGTGATTTGTGCCTTGTGCATTATGTTGTTACTGGAACTTTTCTCCTCAGGCCTCTACTGAAAAAGGATACCTATGACCCAGTCAGACTTACCTGGTAAACAGAAGTCAGTAAATAAAAATAAATAAAACATGCTTGAAAATGATGCTTTCTTCAACTCTTCATTAAGTTTTCATGGTATATCTTACAGATTTTCTGATTAGACAATGTTTATTGTCTTTGTTTCTATTGCATGATTAACTCATTTTACATTCCACTGTTAAATATTTGTGTACTCCTTATTTGAACCATAGTTGAATTTTATATTTGGAACAGTTTCCTCACTCGTTTTTCAGATATGTAGATAAGCAAGCAAACAAGTACATAAATAGATAAGTGCATCAATAAAATAACAGCATACCAAACTAACTAATACCTACTGTAGAATATGAATGGCCAAAGTATGTGCTTAAGGAAATTGAGTACGTGACAATCTGTATGCATTGAGATGAACTTTGTACTGTGAACTCTGAGTAAACTGTGAATAGTGGAAAGCACTGAAAAAACAGGAGCCTGCTTGAAAGCAGGAAATGTGCCTTATATGGAAGTTTATCCAATTTTCTTTCTCTGCCTAGAGATGCAGTAATGTGAACTGCTTTAAGCCTACGGGTAACCCATTGATTGGTTAATTGTCTTTTGTACTAATTTAATTGGTCTAGTTTATATTTTTGCACTGTCAGCAGTATCATCAGTATATAAGCTTATGCATTCCTTTGTTCGGGGAGTCTCCCTGGTACTTTCCATGAGGCTTCCACACTTGTGTAATAAATACCACTGAAAGAGAGGAAGAAGTGTCTTGTCTTCATTTAAGGTAAAATGTTAAATGCAACAATTGGTGCCGTTTACTCGGATCTGAATCGACAACAGCTGCAGCAGTTGGGGATTGAACGAAATACTGCTAGTAAAAGGGCCCATGACAAAACTTTCTGTTCTGGCAGTGTTTCTTTCATTTCCTGTACTTGCCTGCTTTAAAATTTGTTATCGATAACTTTATAGAAATGTAATAATTCCTCTCATTCAGTTGTTTTGAGGTAAGTGGCATGCATTTTTTTTATTCTGCTATTGATTGTGCAGTATGAGAGTGGGTTAAAACGAAAAACTGGCAACATAACAGTGAAACGAGATGCGAGAGTGGGGAAAACGATGTTTGCAAAATGTCACAGCTACATTTGTAAAATACAGTATAGCTTATTGTGTGAACATGGGAGCGAGTGTGGGAACCATAAAAGAGCCAGAAAGAGGTACACCAGCTGGTTATATGTATTTTCGTGTGTCCCGGGACAGTTGTATGTTTATAAGTCAGTGGGTCGCCCTCATTGAGGGTGATGGTAAACTCGCCTTTCCAGAAAATGGTAGTTTTAATAAAAATATTTTGCTTACTCTCCAAGGAAATTTAAAGAAAAAAGGGAGAAGAATAACAGGGTTGTGCTGGGCAGCATTTAATGATTGGATGACAGAGGCAAAAGAAAGAGAAAAGGATTCAATTATTAGTAGTTTAAAAGATAATCAGTAGAAATTAAAAGAGCAATTGAGGGAATTGCAACAAACTTCTAGTAATTTAGATGTAGTAACGGTAAATGCTTGAAGGACCCACCCTTTAAGGGGCTTTATCCTGTAAAGGAATTAGCTAAGTTGCAAATAACTGAATCATCAGAAGACGATAATGCCTGGCTCCCCACCACCACCGACTGCACCACCAATTGCACCCCCATAGTATTAGCCCCCCCCGTCGCTCCACACGGAGCAGAAGCACAGCAGCCAGATTCCACCACTAAAGATTTCACCCCTAGAGAAAGAGAACAAGCTGCGGATGGTCACTCTAGTGAATCTGATCCAGAAACAAGCAATAGACAAAAGAGACCAAAAACTCATAGTAAGACTCATAAAGAAGCAAAAGCTGTAATGTATTTTAGAGCTAAACCCTATTATAAAGGTAAAGGGAAGCGACATTTACACCGACGAAGGCATTTTGACCAGTTCCCCATTATAATTGACAGTAGGGATGGGTATTTTGGGCCATATAAATTTAATCCAGATTCAGAATTGGAGTCCTCAGATGACGACAGATTGTTACCTTTGAGGGAGGTACCTAACCCAGCCCATGCTAGAAGTGCACAGGAACCACCGACCATTATAATACCTATGGTGTGGTCGGTGGTTGATTTTCAAGCCATTACCAAAATTGTTACCGCCTATTCGTACTAATCCAGCTAAGTTCCAGCGTGTGCTGGTGGGACATATTTGTTTACAAATAGAAGTCAGGGCAGGGCTTCAGTACACCATACCGGCTGATCTGATGAAACAGATTTGGGACCATGCTAATGTCCTTACTCTGATTCCGAAACATGATGCACAAGGAGATAATGGGTTAGAAGCGGTCAGACAGCGAATAGTAGATGCTATTACAGTGATAGTTTCACCAACACTCAACTGGTCCAAAATTAAGTCAGTTCTTCATAAAGAAGACAAACCTGTGGATGAGTATTTAAATCATCTCACTGAAGCCTTTGAGGCTTACTCTGGTTACCCAGAACCCACCGAAGGGCCAGCACAGAGTAGCTTGTCGGCTGCTTTCGTAGATGGGTTACGCCCAAAAGTACAGGATAAGCTAAAGGAAGTATGCTTAAACTGGCCTAGTCTTGGATTGCATGAATTAGTCACAAAAGTACAATACCTCTTCGACCACTTAGTACAGGAAAAAAAGGATTTACTGGAAAAATTAGTTAAAGCACAGATTCAGATGTGTACTGCCTTCGGGCAGCATGGACGGGGTGGACAAGGACGGGGAAGAGGGAGAGGTGGACGCCAAGGGGCTGGAAACCAAAATAGACAAAACTGGCAGGAAAATCGATCAGCCCCATGCCAAAGCCATAATAATCAAACAGAGTGTTTCAGTTGTGGCCAAGTAGGCCATTGGAGAAATGAATGTCCATATCTGGCTGAGCAACCTGCTCCACCCATTGATACGTCACCACAGTGGAATTCTAATTGGACTCCATCCAATCGGTAGCCATCACAATGAAGGTTCCCAGAATAAAGACAACAGCAGTTGTGCTCCTTCATCCCTGTGGATCAAGATGGACCACATGTTATGTTACTTGTCAAAAATAAACCGTACCCATTTTTGATTGACACTGGAGCTACCAAATCTATGTTAGCTGGTGAAGCAGCAATAAATGTCCCCCTCTCCAACAACATAACTAGAGAGGTAGGTGTTTCTGGCATTCCTATTGAATATTCTGAAACCGTCCCAGTAACTTTGGGACCTTTACAAGACAATCATGCATTTTTAGTAGGGCCCTCAGCACCATTGAATTTATTGGGAAGAGATTTGCTCTGTAAGATAGGAGCAATCATCTTCTGCACAGCTGAAGGAGTATATTTACAAGTACCTTCAGATAAACAACATAGTATTTTGGCTACTTTAGATGAAAATGTCACTCTGCAAACAATGTGTATGCAGTCTGACCTTGGTAAGAATAAGCATCTAAATTCATTACCCTTTCATCTATGGACCACTCATGATAATGATGTTGGGTTTCTGATTTCAGCCACTCCTGTAAAAATAACCTTAAAACCCATAGCAAAGTTACCTCAGGTACCACAGTACTCTTTGACAGTAGAGGCTACATCTGGTATTGCCCCCGTCATTTCTGCCTTGGTACAACAAGGAATTATAGTACCTACAACAAGTCCATGTAATACTCCAATTCTACCGGTAAAGAAACCTGGTAAACAAGCTTAAAGATTTGTGCAAGACTTGCGAAAAGTCAATAAAGCTGTCTTGCCTGTTTTTCCAATTGTACCAAACCCACCTACGATTTTAAGCTGCATTCCACCTACAGCACGTTGTTTTATGGTTATAGATATCTCATCAGCTTTTTTCTCTATCCCAGTACATCCAGATAGTCAGTATTTGTTTGCATTCACTTATAAAGGCCAACAATATACTTGGACCTGACTACCACAAGGATATGTAGAATATCCATCCCTATTCCCTAGAGAGATGCACAGACAACTGCAGAATTTACAGTTACCACCATGTTCAGTATTGGTCCAATACACAGACGATATTCTTATAGCTTCGCAAGATACCAAGTCTTGTATTGAGGACTCACTTTTAGTTTTAAAGTTTTTAGCCGAACGAGGTTTTAAGGTAAATAAATCTAAACTGCAGTTCTGTCAAGAAAAGGTACAATACCTGGGACACATCAATTCTATGGGTTCACATCACATACTTCCAAGTAGAATTACCTCCATCCAGACTGACCCCCTGCCCTGTAACTCAGAGACAACTCAGGGGATTCCTCAGCCTAGCAGGTTATTATAGACAGTGGGTGCCCAATTTTGGCCCCTCTATTACAGCTTTTAAAAAAGGAGGTCACAGACCCTCTGCCTTGGTCCCCTGAACATGAAAACACCTTTCAGGCTATTAAAACAGCACTGATAAACCCACCTGCTCTAGAGCTCCCAGATTATTCTAAACCCTTTGTTTTCTTCTGTTGTCAAAGAAATAAAACTGCCCTGGGCCTGCTGGCGCAAGCGCGCACAGGAGGCTATCGACCTATAGCATATTACAGCACTCAGTTAGACCCTGTTGCTTCTGGCTATCCACCCTGTTTACGAGCAGTGGCAGCCGCTGCTGTTTTGATCGATATGGCAGCACCGGTGACATTAGGACACAACACTATACTAGCAGTACCTCATGCTGTGCAAGCGTTACTTTTAAAAACAAAAACACAGTATCTTTCTAATGCTCGCCTCACTAAATATGAGTTAAGTTTATTAACTAATCCCGCTGTTCAATTTACACGTTGCCCACCACTAAACCCTGCTTCATTGATTCCAACTGGTAACAAGGGCGAACCACATGACTGTGTGCTTGTAGTTAACACTGTTCTTTCTCCTAGGTTGGATTTGCAAGATGTTCCTTTGCTTAATCCTCATTTAGTTCTTTTTGTAGATGGATCCTGTTTACAAAATAATCTTGGCAAACTCCAGGCTGCATGGTCAGTCTGCTCGCCATCTGCAGTTTTACAAACTGGACAATTACCACCTGGCACTTCCGCACAAGCTACGGAATTAATGTCACTTTCACATGCATGTAAAATGGCCAAAGACAGATCTGTTACTATTTATACTGATTCACGTTATGCCCATGGTGTTGTTCATGATTTTGGTACCTTATGGAAGGAAAGGGGGTTACCTGTATATTGATCACATCTTACTGGATTTATTATTACCTTCCAAAATTGCTGTCGTTAAGTGTGCAGCACACCAGTCTAATGACTCCCTAGTAGCTAAGGGAAATAATTTGGCTGACTGGGCTGCCAAGCAGGCTGCTCTTTCACATACTGTTTAGGGACAATTTCTGCAGCCTATCTTGCAAACGGTTACTTTTGACACTACTGTTTTGAAAGCTTTACAAAATGAAGCATCGGAATCAGAAACAAAAAAATGGCTGACCCACAGTTGTTTACAACGCTCTGATTAAATTTGGCATCATCCTGATGGCAGATTAATTTGTCCTACATTTATGTTAAATTCTCTTATAAAAGCATATCATTTGCCAGCTCATGTCGGGGTACAAGCATTAATCAAACAAATCCAGAAGGATTGGTTTGCCCCAGGACTTTCTGCTTCTGTGCAGCATTTTTTGAGCACTTGGTCCATTTCTTTACAGCATAACATTTCAAAGGGCACTCTGGATCCCGCTCAACTGGTGCCAAAACTAATGGGACCATGTTGTGCTTTACAGTGGGACTTTGTTGAACTCCCACCTTGTACTCATTTTAAATATGTTTTGACTACTGTTGATATTTTTTCAGGGGGGTTAGAAGCCTACCCGTGTGCTAAAAATGATGCTATTTCAGTTGCAAAAAAATTGTGTTATGAATTGATACCTCGTTTAGGTGTTCCTTGTCAAATATACTCTGACCGTGGAATGCATTTTACTGCTAAGTTAGTTGAATCATTGTGTACAATGCTAGGCATTACTTTGAAATTTCATTGTCCATATAGACCACAGGCATCAGGTATTACTGAACGCATGAACCAGACCTTGAAAACCAGACTTGCTAAAGTCACTTCAGAAACAGGCCTAACTTGGGTGCAGGCCTTACCACTAGCCTTACTTTCTATGCGGTCACAACCACATCCTACTAAGGGTCTTTCTCCACATGAAATTCTCATGGGTCGCCCTTTGCGTATGACCATGACACAACCACCACCCTTTTACCAGGAGCCGTACGTTCCTGGGCTCCCAATCTTCAGGGGAGGAAACCTAAATGAGGTGAATGATCATTTCAGCATCATAAATCTGACTGACCATGTGTTTTCTAGTGTCGAACTGGACATATTGAAATTGGGGCTTAATTTTGTCCCACATACAAGGGCTAATTATGTTAGAGCTGTTATAGACATTAAGAAATACACCCGCAAACTTAATTTACATTACTTGATGCATGATGTGTCTATTTCTGATTCTATATTTGTTAAACCATCTATTTATTGTCCTAAATTGCAACATACTTTAAAGATTTTTGAGGAGACCTGTATTCAGGAAGTTGAGAAACTATTAAAATATGGTCCCAAATGTTTAGATAATTTGACCAATAGGGAGAGACAGGCTATTAAAAATCTACAATCAATGACTGGTCATTTTCGCTTTATGAAAAGCGACAAAGGTAACAATATTGTTATTATGAAAAAGGAATCATATATCGAGGGGATGCAACATTTGTTAAATAATAGTGAGGAATATGAAATAGTTTCTTTGCTTGAGATCAAACGTTGTTTCCGTTTGATACAGTCATATTTGTATGATGCCCTTATGAATGGGGAAATAAGTTTTGAATTATATGAATTTTGTATTAATGAATACCCAAGAATTGGGGTCCTATTTGGGATTCCCAAGGTTCATAAGTCGACCTTAGATCCCCCTTTTAGGCCTATTGTGGCGGCATCTCATTCAGTCACGGAAGGACTGGCTTTGTTTTTAGATGCAGTATTGGGACCAATAGTCTCCGTACAGGAATCCTTTATTTGGGACTCATGGCATTTTTTAAGACGGATAAACCATTTGTCCATTACTCAAGGTTTGGATCCGTCTAAGCACATTATGTTTACAGTAGATGTGGTCTCCTTATTTACGTGCATTCCCCATTTTGATGGGGTAGAAGCTATTCGGAATTTTTTGTCTACTAGTTGTTCGAAATTTTCCAACGACATGGTTTCATTAGTGTGTAGACTATTGGAAATAATTTTAGAGAATAATTTCTTTTTATTTGAAAAAACATACTACAGACAAAAAAGAGGGGTAGCCATGGGGTCATCAGCAGCCCCGGCTTATGCCAATATGGTTTTGCTATGGTGGGAGAAGCAATTTCTTCCCGTGTTGAACAGTAAATATAGTATTTCCTTCTTTTGCCGTTTCATGGATGACCTATTTTTCATCATGGAAGGTAACAGTTCCACCATTGACGAATTTCTTATTGATATTAATTCCTTTTCTAATTATTTAAAATTTACCATTGGGACTAAGGGACTGGATGTTAACTTTTTGGATGTTTCCCTTAAATGGGATTTTGACGAAAAAAGACTACATAGTAGCATTTTTCGTAAAAGAACATTTAACAACGGATACTTACATTATAGAAGTGGTCACCCACAATATATGAAAAACAATATACCAAGAGGGCAATTTATTCGTGCAAGTCGCATGACCTCTAAGGATGAGGACTTGGTCAAAGAGTTTAGTCTTATTACCTCTCTATTTGTAGATAGAGGGTATGACCAGGCAACCCTTGTCAACACTTACAATGAAATTTGGTCCAAAAGGGAGAGCAAATATTGCCCCTTATTAAATTTGAAATTGGCTGACCCTTTTAGTGTCAACAAAAAAGATTTAGATAAGGAGATGAATATTAATTTGATTTGTTCATTAGAAATGAGTTCTGATAATTTTAATATTCAAAACATTATTAACCAAAATTGGAGCATTATAAAAGGAAATTCCGAAATTTTTCGTATTCTGGGACAAAAACCAAAGTTTGTTCAGAAGAACAGCTTTAATTTGAAAAGAATTTTGGAATGCAAGCAGAAGAGAAATTTTCATTTAGAGACCCAGAAGAAGGGAATGCACAAATGTAATCAGTGCAATTTCTGTAGATTTATTTCTACAGGTCCCTATGTATCTGTTTGTACTCACAATAGAATTTTGACAGTTCCTGGTTATGTTAACTGTAGCACGAGTGGGATTATTTATATTGCCCTATGTTCCTCTTGCGAGGCATTCTACATCGGGATGACCACTAGGGAACTTAGAACCCGTATTAGAGAACATCTATATTCTATTAAGTCAAAAGATGACAGGAACGCTCTTTACAAACATTCCTTGATTTGTCCCTCTTTCAGTAAATTTTTGTTCTCCATTTTGGAAGTGGGTTGTAAGGATGGGAGAGAGGGGGACTTTAAAAATTATCTTCTACAAAGGGAAACTTCTTGGCAGATCAAATTAAAATCAGATATTGCCCCTGGTCTCAACGAGACAGTTAATGTCAAGTGTTTTTTAAAACAGCGTAAACTAAACATTAAGAAAGATGAAGAGGCTATTTTTACTCATTTCTCTTTTAAAAAGTAATTGACAAGTGTTGATGTCTGTTTTATGAAATGTAAGGTTGTTTAAATTAATTTTATTAAGTGGATTTTGATTTTATTATTTAATTGATCACCTGATTTTAGAATTACTATTTAAGAAGGAAGTTGATTCTGTTGTACTTATTCTGAAGAAGTTTTGGTACGAAAGCGGATAATTAAAGTGTATACGCTATTTTGCTGCAGTGTCGTTTTGCTTTACCGTGGATTGTAATTTTTGGTCTTGACTGTTATGAAATAAAAATGTGTGACAATGTTGAAGGAACCAGCCACGTGGTTATGTTAGCTTTAGGGCAAATGTATGATCGACTAAATGGTGATGCTTACACAGAATCGAATGGGGATTGTAGAATATGAATGGCCAAAGTATGTGCTTAAAGAAATTGAGTACATGTCAATCTGTATGCATTGAGATGAACTTTGTACTGTGAACTCTGAGTAAACTGTGAATAGTGGAAAGCACTGAAAAAACAGGAGCCTGCTTGAAAGCAGGAGATGTGCCTTATATGGAAGTGTATCTTATTTTCTTTCTCTGCCTAGAAATGTAGTAATGTGAACTGCTTTAAGCCTACGGGTAAACCATTGATTGGTTAATTGTCTTTTGTACTAATTTAATTGGTCTAGTTTATATTTTTGTACTGTCAGCAGTATCACCAGTATATAAGCTTATGCATTCCTTTGTTCGGGGAGTCTCCCTGGTACTTTCCATGAGGCTGCCACACGTGTGTAATAAATACCACTGAAAGAGAGGAAGACGTGTCTCGTCTTCATTTAAGGTAAAATGTTAAATGCAACACTACAAATGAGGGTCATTCATTATAATGAAAGATATTCTAGACTGCTGACTAGAAGTAATATTTTGTTTTGGCCTAAAACAATTGAAAGCATGACATTAAAGAGAAGAAGGTGTGTTGCACATGTAACAGATGCTAAAATAAAATGAGGGCTATGTGTAGCAAGCAGAATTAAAAAGGTTGAGAGTATTCATAAACTGAGAAAGGGTGGGTTGGGGAATGGGCAGAATGAAAAATATATATACCAGGCAAAAATTAGGAATCAGAAGACTGCTTTGAGTGCTCGTCTCTTATACTGACAGCTTCTATCCCTTTCATGTCAAATTATTTTTCACTTTCTAGCCAAACTTAGATTTGAACTCTTGTCATCCATTTATAATCTCTGATTTGCATACTGACAAAGGAATTATGTCATGCTGTATATTGTAGTAATACAAACCTTAAGTAAAAAATAAAGAAATAAATAAGTCATGCTAGATATGTGAAAGAAAATTATGAAAAAGACAACTGTTATTCTTTACTCTTTGCAATTTTGTTTAAATTGCTATTGATATTCTTTGCAATTTTGTTCAAATTGCTATTGAGTTTCGCTATCCTATGTATATGTGAAGAACCTGTGTAAGCAAGCAGATATCAGTGAATTCAGTCAATGCTTATTTGTTAATCCCCATTTGCTGTTGACATTAACCTTTTATTAATTAGACAGCTTCTTGGTATAATAAAGCCTTAGATGATATGGATTGGTTTAATTCAGGTTGTTTCTCCCTTTAAGCACATTGAGCCATGGATCTTCCTCAATCAATTTACTGATCTTGTATGCATTTGCAGTAGTTATCATTTCTATTAACTTTATATGCCCATTTATAATCAGGCACACTTAAAAGACAGTTCCAGTTACAGGAATATAGTTCTGAAATATTCATAAATAAAAATAGAAGTCTGTTTCAGACTGATTTAAATTTATTTAACAGAAACTAAATAAGCAGAGAAACATAATCATTCATGCCAACTGTGTATGTTTACTTTAAGTAGAAATGATAGTAAAGGCAAGTGGCAGTCACCATTTTAGACAGCTGGCAGATGTGTTTGAATACATAAGATACAAAGGTCACTGAGAATAGAAAGGCTGAACATTGGACACAGTAACAAAATTCCTAAATGCTGTGCTGTTGCCTTTGGTTGATTTCTTAATTAAGTTAGCAAATTGCTGGCTGTACATGGAAAGACTAAGTGATCATTTGTTGCTTTGCTTTCCAGAGATAGTGTTTGGGGGAGGGAATGGATAGACATCTTTTTACACACATAGCCTACTGGAGTTTGGGAGCCATAAATGTCCATGTATTGAAAGAAAAGTGGAAGTGAGGCATATAGACCTATACCGCTGTTACAGTTAAATGAATGAATGGCTTTACTATGACTTGATTATAAACTCATTGACAGCTTATGTTGTCAAAAGAGGAAACTCAGATTTTTTTCCAGTGCTGTCCTCCTGACCCCCCCGACCCCCAATGTGAGGGTTCACCTCATACCAGTTCTTTAATTATAACCAGCTCTGAGGTCAAAATACCTAACTGAAATGGTGCAAAAGCATTATGCTACGAGTTGTTCTTTTTAATGAGTTAAGCCTTCTACAAGTTTATGCATCACAGATGTCCCTAAATTATTTTCAAATGCCAGTAGTGCATAGTACATGATTAACAGACTCATACTGACAGGAAACAACCCTGCATGTTATTTGCACCCACAGAGGAAACATTCTTAGTTTTAGGGGGGTTCAAGACTAGCTCAGAAGAAATCTAGGTGGTTTTAACTTAGTTATTTCTTCATCTTCTATTTCCCCTTATTTTGTCACATATATTTATGTAAAAGAACCATAAATAATATTCATATTCAAGGCACTATAATTTATATATTTACATAAAATTATTAAAAATAGAGACCGCTGCACTGACTAATACTCCAAAATGCATCTTGCTTTGAAATGTATCTGTTAGTTTTGATTAGGTAGAATAGGTTGAATTGAAGGTATATGGATATTTTGAGTGTTGTGATTAATAAAGGGGAATAGAAAGAGGGAAACAGAGATTATATTATGGAATTATTCAGTTTATTAAGAAAAGCTAGAGACTTATTGGAATAATTGTTACTGACCATAAATTAATAGCTAGAATGACACAAGAAGAATTACATAAAAATATGAAGAAATAATGATAAAAGAAATTGGAGGAACTAATATGAGGAAAGATATGCCCCGGGATTCAATAAACTCGGTGTAGGCTCCGTGTGAAGCCTGCATGGAGTTTACATGTGTGCTCGGTGTTGGGCAGCAAGTGGCAGTGCGCACCACTGTGCAATCCATATTCATACCGTGCATCGTGTCTAAGTGAGGTTTCATAGCTGGCAACAGTGTCGCTGACCAGAAAACTGTGTAATCAAACACAAATAGCAATTCTGTTTAAAGCAGAACACCTACAGTCTGTGGATTTGAGCGGAATGCCACCATGATCATCAGGGCTTCACAGATAGCTCTCAATCTGTTAGTTCAAAACATCTGCACACATATCAACATAATGTGGGGACAATTAATCAGAAATAGGGACATATTTGACACAGATGTTGCATAGAAATGCAGTAGAATGAAACTCAAACATACCGCTCAACCTCTTAGAACAATAAATCTAGACAAGGCCATGAATAATGCGGGACAAAGGGCCAAAAATAGGCACAGGTCTTAATATTGATCTTATAAACATAGAAAGTTGGTAGAATAATAGGTTTTACAGTAGCAAGAATTTTGTGAAGAGCGTGAAGTTTGAAACTGAAATGCCTGTCATTATTTTTCTGACTTCAATCCACAATGACATGCCAATGATTTGCCAGAAAACCAAAGTTTTATGATGAAAAGATCAAAAATCTGAGACAAAAACTGGACATTCACAAAAATCAGGACAGTTGAGAAGTATGAAATGAGATGTATGTAGTACTGAGTCACATCAGTCCTGTGATCATCCCAGTGATATGGCAGAAAGCCACAAATTTGATAAGGACCACATCTGGACATCCTGGGAATATCTGGATAATTGAGAGGTATGAATATGAAGTATATAGTCCAAACACAGTACAGGACAGTGTATCTATAGTGCAGAGTATTGCAATATCCCATTCCTGGCAATTTGTACTGAAGCTGTGTAAATAATCTGTAATGCTACATAGACTGCCATGTAAAATGTATACTCAGGGGAAGTGTGTGCATTGAATAGGGGCACACAGATGAATTGTAGAAATGAACATAGGGAAAGAGGACAGGTGAAACAACCTAATGTACAGCAGATGAGGGCATGTCAATGAAAGATGGTTGTAACAGCAACACTAATCACACACACACACACACACACACACACACACACACACACACACACACACACACACAGATAGATAGATAGATAGATAGATAGATAGATAGATAGATAGATAGATAGATAGTACAGCAGGAAGTGTACAGTGAACATGTGTTTTATTTGACTGTCACACAAGGTGACATAACAATGGGGAGGATGTCTGTGTATTTACATGAGTAATGCAGAGGACGTCTACCAGAGATATGGCATACAATTTGGGTAGGGTGCACATTGTGAAGCTGTGTAAAGTGATATGCCTAAATATGAATGTAATCTCAGTAGATGTCTCCAGCCAGTGTGGCACAAGTAAAACATTAAAAGAACCAACCACAATCTTATCAACATCCGCATAATACCACCAGTAATCCTATGCCTCTGACATAGCTTATGTGATTTCCAGTGATAAGAGACAAGTCTGCATGCACACACTTGAGCAACTGTTATGATACAGCCACACTCTATGAGGGTATCCACACGCACTCACCTGGCACTGTAACATATGCTGGGGGTGTTAGGAAGGACACTGCTATACCTGTATGTGACATTGTGAGAAATACAGACTAAATGACTAGAGTGCATGGCATATATATATCGCTCAAGCCACACTGTCACAAATGATATACTTGCCATTAATGTTATCAAACACTTATGTATGTAGTGTATGCATCAGCAGAACAGGTAGCACACACGGAGCTGGTGTAACAACTTGATTGGTGGTCCACACCATCAGACAGTCATCTGTAGTCTACAAAAAATAATACCTAGGTATGACTAATAAGTAGTACCACAGCTCACTGTGACAAAGGTGGCATACTTCATTTACATATCACTGAAAGATATGTAGGGAGGTACATGAAGAACGGTATATTATACTCAGTTATTGGTGTGATGAAGTCTGGGAACTATGAAGGTAAAATGACCTCTGATGTGGATGTCCTTCACATATCCAGTACTTTTGTTACATTCAGAGGAGTAGCCAGCACTCTGACCACATGCTGGAGGATTTTACACTTTCTGTGTACCCCAGGACATGGGTCACATGCTTACTGGTCTGATTATAGGGTGTGATGTCCAAATTATATTTGGGTTGTGTGTTTGTTTTCCTGACTTTAAAAATCCCCCATGTTTTGCTGTCATTGCAAGTGTTGCCATGGCTATGGCAGCAATGTTTGATATGTGGCGATACTGTCTGTATCATACTAATATCACAGCTGGAGTCAATGACTGCCCACAATCTGTAGGCCTTCAGGCAGCTGTTTGGACACAGGATGTGTATGCCATCTGTGATGTCCATCACTTAAATAATGGACAGGAAAGGGCCTAGCAGACAGCCCTGATGTATGGAATTTATCACTGAATCTGAGATATAGGTCACATCACACATTTCAACATAGTGAGATGCCAAGTATGTGATACACTGGTCTACACATTTGGTAATATAGTTGTTTATGGCCACATATGACAGTGTTGATTGAATAATTTAGTGTACATGTGTGTCAGCTGCCTTGACCTGGTCAAGTTCCATAAGATGAGACTGTAAAAGTTGGTGAATCAGCCTATTCCAGTAGAGCTGTCATCACAGGTAAGCCCCAGGGATCTGTGCTCGACACTTCACTGTTTGGGCTCTATTTCTCAACAGTTCATGGTAAAATATATGGCCTTTAGCTTACCAAGTTTGCTGATTCTTGCATATTGGGTGCAATCATTGAGTTCACCAATGATGATAACATAGTACAGGAGGAGGTAACACAAATGATTGGTAACAAAGGAACATGATCTAAAAATAAATGCAGAAATGTGTCTTTTTTATGTTGTCTGTCTGAAAAGTGGAATTCCATGTAATCACATGTAGATAGCAATCTGAACTTCGACCAGCAAGTGCCACATCTATCTTCTGCACATCATAAGTCACGTCATCATATTCAGTTCTTAGGATTGTGTTACAGTACTGTACTCAAACGTCATCAGAACACTAATAGAGTATAATGCTGTCTTTTGCATGTACCTCACCAGACACATGCATCAGGTGGAGAGACCACAGGACTTTCTCAACAAGAAAACACAGGGCCTGCAAACCATGCCATGATGTATGTGGATAAATTAAAAAGCCATGTCACTATAATCTATCTTGCATAGGATGAGGTGACATCTGGCTGGCCTCCAGGCCAGTCTCTAACCCTGTCCTGGTGGGTGTATTGCATATCCACAAAGCTGATATCGCTGATGACATCAGCAGTGTTTGTTGAGGAGAATATGCTAATAATAGTGTCCTACATGCTGGTATAAAATGTTCTCTGTAATGTCAAGCAAGAGTGTGCACACACACACACACACACACACACACACACACACACACACACACACACACACACACACACACACACTTGACTATGATGAGAATAGAACTCCTGCCTATCTAAGTACACAAACTACAGAAGATTGTACTTAATGCATGCACCATGACACAAGTCTGACTTGAAGTGTCTCAGACAACACTTTATAGCTGACAGCATCAGCAGTGTATGTTGAGGAGACTGGGGTAATAACAGTGTACTGCATGCTGGTGCAAAATGCTCTCTGTAATGTTAAACAAGAGTGCACACACACACACACACACACACACACACACACACACACACACACACACACACACTCACACCCATTTGACTGCAGTGAGAATAGAACCCCTGCCTATCTAAGTACACACACCACAGAACACAGTTCTTTATGCATGGGTCCTAGCCCAAGTTACAGATCACAGTACTTTATGCAAGCGCCGCAGCCCAAATCTGTTTTTTAGAACAGTGC
Organism: Protopterus annectens; assembly: GCF_019279795.1. Lineage (NCBI taxonomy): Eukaryota > Metazoa > Chordata > Ceratodontiformes > Protopteridae > Protopterus > Protopterus annectens. The sequence goes on from NC_056743.1 coordinate 1,366,734,490, forward strand.
AGGTTGACTTATAGTAGATGACATCAGCAGTCCATGGGGAGACACGATGTTGAGAGGCCTGCATAAAATGGATGTGTAGGCATGTGCAAGTATCAAAATATTATCAATGAATGGCATTGGAATGACTTATAGTAGATGACATCAGCAGGCCATGTAAGAGACAAGATGTTGGGAGGTACCACTGGACCAGCCTCCAGGGCAGGGTGCAGGTAGTACATGGACAACAGAGGCAGTGCTGACAGGTTAGTTCCCAGATGTGCTGGGCATTGCTGCTGGAACCAGTAGAGTGGGGAAGACTAATCCAGTTCAGCTTGCCTACCTCATTGTATTGTGATGTGGCACACATAGATGACATGGACACATTTTGATAACATATAATAAAAATAAAAAAGAAAATAAGAAAATTACATAAAATAAAATAAAAATAAAATTATAAAATATTTTTAAAAATAAAATAAAATAAAAAAAATTAAAAATAAAATTAAATACAATTAAAAACAATAAAGAAAAATAAAAAAGTGAGTTAAGGGTTGGAGTGAGAGGAAAAAAAGACATTACATTAGTCCCATCATATATGACATACAAAGCATTAATACATTTATACAACTCTTATCTTAAGTTTTACATTTAAGTATACCTTCTAACAGATACACACACTATACTATAGATTGCCACAAGTAATTCTTGAAATATGCATATATTAAAATTCACAAATGCAGCCAATGCAGATGAACTCCTCTTTTACCAACAAATAGAACTTCAATAAAAATGAAAAAGATGGAGAAACAAGGCAGAAAAATAAAAAATATTTAATTCGGTTAGCCCTTTCACATCAAAGATGCTTCATCAGACCATAACATTTATCAAAGCTGAATCAGTTACATATACACACCATAACTAACAAGTAATCTATCAATTAACAAACTCTAAACATTTAATTACTACAACTGATGTAAAAGGAAAGAACACATTATCCTAACTTGTCTAACTCACACATTCATGCATGACTTGTACAAAATCAAACAATTATTATTAAAATATTATTTTGTGATAACATACATCATCAAACTTCATGCTGGTAAAACTATACAAAATAAAAATTAAAACATACTATGAACGTCGCATTTTTAAATAGGGTTTTATAGACGTCCTGTCATTCAACCCTGGTTCCTTCTCAGCCTGCAACTCTATTATCCATCTAAGTTCACTCAGTTCTAACTTACTCTTTATATCAGCCAGCCATGAGTCCTGATAAATACATTCAATCACTTTAAACAAAAAGTGATGGGTACTATCTTTACACATAATGCATTTCACTAGAGCACTCCCCTCCGGTTCTCTATTCCTTGTAGCTCCCAGATGCTCCCTGACCCTCTCTCTGAGTGAGCAAGTAGTCATGCCCACATAGAAGGAGAGACAGGTAGAGCACATATGCATGTTCCAATTATACTGATTACAGTTTACAGAAGGGTATTTTTGCCAGTGGTATAGAGGTTATAATTTAATGTGAATATTATTGAAGAAATAACAGTATTGTACAGTTGTGAATTGTGGTATTTCAACCACCAACCCCTGATTAAAGTCTAATATTGAGCTCTTACAATTGGCTTGTGTTACAGACTTTTACTAAGCTTTTATATTTGGGATATGCATGTTCAATTTGATACAATTCCATAAAATACCAAAAAGCTATCTTTAGCTTTTAAAGCTGCACTAACACTTCTCTGTTGCATACATATCACTTGCTTCTCTCAGTCTTTCCAATTGAGTTTCATAGTCCTGTACATTGAACTCTTGATCTCTGCAGCTGGGGAAAGAACAGAGAAGAACAGAAGTGGATTATGCATGCCAGTCTTGCTTACGTTAAGTTTTCTCATATAAAACACTATTGAACAAATGAAAAAAAAAAAAAACGCGTAAAGTTCAGCTCCATAACTTTATTTAAGTTACAATGATCTGGTACTTCGGCCATTCACCTTAAGGCCAAGGTACCAGATTGTTGTAACCTGAATAAAGTTGTGGGGCTGAACTTTGCATTTTTTTTTTGTTTTATATTAAGTTTTCTAACTCTTACAAGTACTCTCTTTAGTTGATACTTACACAGCTGTGGGATGTCTGCAATCCTAAATTGCTCCAACCAATGGTCAGGAGTATCCCTCTTCCTCCTCTGTAGATCAGTAAAATGATGCCTACATTGCTCTCCAGTGTGTGGGATACCAGTGGTACTGGGTACAGCCTGTGCTAAACTACTCCAAGCCTCAGACTTGCACTGGGAGCCATAATGGTCCTCCTGCAGAAGCCTATGGCTGTGGTGCTTTAGTAGGAGTCCAATAAATATCCTGGACACCTCACCTCTGTGCCCTAAACCTGCACCTTCACCACTAATGCCAGACATGTCTACCAGCAGACCTAGAGCAATAGAGAGTGATGCTTTCCTGCCAATTCCACTTATCATGTTTACTGGAGTGCACACACCCAAGCAATGCATTTGCACAATGGTAAGTAGAGAGCAGTAGTGCCAAGCAGTGAAGAATGAAATAATTGCAATTGGAAGGTTAATGTGGTAACACAATAACAGTGTCTCATCCCTCATGCATATACTTAATATCAGCTTCACTATCTAAAGTGTTATAAGTGAGACTGAATATAATGGCAAATGGAACAACAGTAAAAGTGTATGGAATATCCTGTATTAGAACCCAGGACAATGTGTATGGCAGTCTTACACTTATACCTGTTGCCGCAAGAAAGTTGAAATGCACCTTTTCATGTTTCAATTCATTCCTATCAACTGCAGTGGTTGCATACCCTGTACTAGAACCCAGGACCATCTATACTCCAGCCCTAGACTTACAACTGCCACTACAGGACTAGTAATGTAGCATTCCATTATTTAGTAATCATTCTTAAGGTCTCTCTGTTAACTGCTGTTGAATGCCTCTTAGTGGGTTTATTCAATGTCCAGAAGAATTAATTTACTGTATCCGGTTTCTATTTTTGGCTGACTAGGTCCTGTCTGCTTTCGGAGTTGTCCAGTTGTCCAGTTTGCACACCGCTGCTCCTTGCACAAATGACACAAGCAAAGCCAAACTCACCATTCATTTCCTCTGTTCCTGTGATTGTGCTAAGTGCTGCATAGCACAAACACTGGACCCCCCCCCCCCAAAAAAAAAAAATAAAGACAAAAATAAAGAAAAACAAGTGAAAAGTAGCTGACATGAGAAAAAAGCAATGTATGATATATACACACTACAAAATGTTAGTACACATGAAGTATTTCTACAGAGGTCTGGATTTGATCTTTCACTCCACCGATCCTTCAGAACACAGTGAGGGTGCCTTATCCCTCTTTGCCACACAAACAGCTTTGCAGGAAGGAACTGAAATAATTCTGCATACAACCACCTATAACATCATATACAGGAATATGATACCATACAACTATTATTTGTACATTTATTATTTTGGATGTAATGCACCAAGTATCACACAACCAGTTATGATTATTGCTTACAAATATACAACTCTGTGTTACCTCTCTGTGTTTGTTGGTCATTCTTTTCTTATCTGGCCAGTAATCTGAGACATGCAGTCTGTAAGCCATTTTATAGCATCAGCCATAAAATGTGTGAGGACATTAAATGGCAATAATATCATATTTATTTGCCAACAAATGAAGGGGAGGTTTGATACTAATGAACAGAACACTTGAATTGTGTGCTGCTTACCTACATTTCCAACCCTGACAAAAGTACATCTAACACTTTGTAAGTCTAACCTGACATACCCACTGACTGTAGGGCAGTCTGCATTGCTGTTGTGTTTAACTTCTCCAACCAGTAATCATTCATAGTTCCAATCCATTAAACACAAACACTGAGAGAGTGCCTGCCCTATGTTTACCTTGGCTACATAGAGCCAAGGATATGGGATTCAGCAGTTCTAATGAGTTTGCACCTCATTTGCATATTCACCATGCTAATACCCTGAATCTACACCAGAAAGGGCAACATGTAGCTAGGGAAGTGGAATGTGAGCAGACTTGTTTATGTATTGAACACAGAAGAAAGGCTATTACTTTGGAATATATCTGCACAGAGGATTACTGATTTTGAGAATGTATACCTACATTTTGTTAGCTACATAGTGCATATGCTGAAGTATGTAATTATGAATATTCTGTTTAATACTTTCATATATACTTTGATTAGCAAAGGTTTTTACACTTTTATCTGTATGCATTAGTTAGACATGTGCTGTTGGCATGGGCAAGTTTGCCAGGGCATTTCATTTCACAGGTATACATGATTGGCAGTACCTTCAAATGGAATATTCTGCATTAAACTGTACATGTGTTTCAGTGACAGGTCATTTGATAGCACTTTTAGCATTTCAAAGATGCTTTGATAGCAAAATGTATAATTTCCCTGTTCTTTTGGGAGTGAGGGAGCAAAGCTGCATTTCTGTAATGTCATAAACAAGGATATGTTGCTATTGTTACTGTCCTTTTTTTGCATCTAGCCTGCCATTTCCTGCTGTCTCATGTTAAGGTAATTTCTGTGCAAAACTCCCACATTTTACTTGCTTACACTACCAAGTAAGAACACGTAAGGATATGCTACTCATTCATATTACTGCACAATACACTCCAGATTCAAGACTTACCTTGTAAATGCCACAGCTTTAGTTCAGGACTGACTCTGATGCAAGCAATACACAGGCAATAAAAGGGGAGGTAAAAGTTGTGAGAGTTGCCTGGCATCAATGTTACTATATGTATGTGCATCCGAGGAACATTTTAGGCCCCTAGGTGGTGTGTGAGTGCACTATGCATTGTCTCTTAGCCAATGCAAGGGCATACTGAGCACTCCTACATATGCCTACACCCACAGCAGGTAGTGGCTCCCATCTGACTCCTGATCTGCCTGTGGTTGTGGTAACATTGGCATAGGTGGTGAGAGGTATGCTCCTTCCCCTTGCTGATTCTGCTGAAGCTGTTTCCTCAGGATGATGTTGTGTACCATGGCACATACTGTGATTATTTCAGTACATGTCCACGGACTGTACTGCAGGGATCCCCCAGATGTATCTAGGCACCAAAGTGACTTCAACAGGCCAAACACATGGTCTATGATATTTCTGGTTTGAAGGTGTGCCTCATTATGGCATTCTTCCATGGGTGTGTGTGTGTGTGTGTGTGTGTGTGTGTGTGTGTGTGTGTGTGTGTGTGTATTTCTGATGGATGCCATCAGCCATGGTTCCAGTGCATAACCTGCATCCCCCAGTAAATCCCCTGTGGGATATCCCCCTAGCAAACATCTGATACAGTTGGAAGGTGTGCCATACATGTGAGTCTTGGTAACTCCCAAGGTTACCAGGACACACATTCAAGATGATTCCCTTGGAATTACATAAAACTTGGCAGTTAATAGAGTGGAAGCCCCTCCTCTTTATGTAGAGCCTATCCTGTTCCTCAGGTGGTGCCTTAATTTCTATATGTGTGCAGTCAATGGCATCCAGTACTTCAGAGTAGTGTGCTAAACAGTAGCCCTCTCCTCAGGTATATGGTAAAATAGATGTGGTCTCTGGCATGTTGGAGCATAGCATTCAGGAACTGATGGAGGATCCTGGATGCTGATGCCTGGGACACACTCAGCATGTCCCCTGTCTGTCTCTGAAAGGTACTTGTAGGTAAGATTCTAAGTGATCTACATACCTTTGTCTCCATTGTGATGGGTTTCACTTGGTTGGCCCTGGCTCTCAGCTGAGGACGACAGAGGTTGCAGTGTTCATGTAGTGTATCCCTGTCCTCCCTGTAGCACTCTACAGTTTCCACATCATGTTGGCTGTGAAAAGGTAGATGGGGTCTTAAAACTCTTCTTCTTGACCTAGGTCTATTAGCAGCAGAAGCAGCATAGGCTTTAACCTGTTTCACATAAAAATGAAGTAAAACAGCAGCAGCCGCTAACATTCTTTCAATGTAGACTCCTTACCATGGCTGTATTCCAATACACAACAGAAACAAACTGTGTAGGGTTTATTGAATTTGGCTGATGAAGTTAGTATTATGGATAATAACAGCAATCGTAAGTTAATGAAAAAGGATATTTTCAGGTATTGAATAATGCTTTCAGTAAAATTAACCATAAAACACTGCTTACTTCTTTTTCTTCTTTCAGCTTTTCCCAGTTAGGAGTCGCCACAGCGGATCACCTGTCCGCTCATGATTGGCAGTGGAGTTTTATGGTATCGAGTTGCCAGCCCAGCACCCAACCTTCCACAGAAGGCACACACATGCACGCACTCACACCTAGGGCCAATTTAGAGAGTATCCAGTCCACCTACAGCATGCCTTTGGGATGTCAGAGGAAACCGGAGTACCCAGAGGAAACCCATGTGACCACAAGGAGGACATGCAAACTCTGCAAATAAGGCACCCCAGCTGAGGATCAAACCAGAGAACCTCTTGCTGTGAGGTGGCAATGTTAACCACTGAACCACTGCAGCTGCCCCAAAACACTGCTTACTATGTTAGATAAATTACCCAATAATGAAAGTATAACAGAATGGACTTTGCCAGCATCTGTGTTCAATTATCAAATTAATGGTAAATGATTATGTAGGACAAATTTGTAAGATAAAATGTTCAGTAATCAGTGATGTAGCCTAAGTCTCTTACTTTTCATTTAATGTATGAGCAGATGATGAACAGGATATTGAAATGTAATGAAAAAATGAGGTAACTGTTTTATCTTAGGCTGTTTTACTCATGATCTGGTCATCTTAAAAATGCTGCAAAAGAAAATCATCATCATCATCATCATCTTTTTTGGCTGTTCCCGTAAGGGGTCACCACAGCGGATCATCTGTTTCCATTTCTTCCTTTCCTCTGCATCATGCTCTTTCAAACCAACCACCTGCATGTCCTCTCTCACCACATCCATAAACCTTAACTTAGGCCTTCCTCTTTTCCTCTTAGCTGGCAGCTCCATCCTTAGCATCCTTTTCCCAATATACCCAGCATCCCGCCTCAGCACATGTCCAAACCAATGCAATCTTGCCTCTCTTGCTTTGTGTCCAAACTGTCCAACCTGGACTGACCCCCTAATATACTGATTCCTAATCCTGTCCATCCTGGTCACACCCAGTGCAACTCTTAAAATCTTTAACTCTGCCACATCCAGCTCTGACTCCTGCCTTTTCATCAATGCCACTGTCTTCAACCCATATAACATAGCTGGTCTCACTACCCACTTGTAGACCTTCCCTTTCACTCTTACTGGTACTCGTCTGTCACAAATCACTCCTGACACTCTTCTCCACCCACTCCATCCTGCCTGTACTCTCTTCTTCACCTCTCTTCCACACTCACCATTACTCTGAACTGTTGATACCAAGTACTTAAACTCATCCACCTTCGCCACCTCTACTCCCTGCATCCTCACCATTCCTCTAGCCTCCCTCTCATTCACACACATATATTCTGTTTTAGCCCTGCTGACCTTCATTCCTCTCCTCTCTAAAGCATATCTCCACCTCTCCAGGGTCTCCTCAACCTGGTCCCTACTCTCACTACATATCACAATGTCATCTGCAAACATCATAGTCCATGGGGCCTCCTGTCTGATCTCATCTATCAACCTGTCCATCAACACTGCAAATAAGACAGGGCTCAGAGCTGATCCTTGATGTAATCCCACCTCCACCTTAAACATATCTGTCACTCCCACCGCAGTCCACACCAATGTCACACTACCCTCGTACATATCCTGTACAACTCTTACATACTTCTCTGCCACTCCCGACTTCCTCATACAATACCTCAACTCCTCTCTAGGCACCCTGTCGTATGCTTTCTCTAAGTCCAGAAAGACACAATGCAACTCCTTCTGACCTTCTCTGTATTTCTTCAACAACACTCTCAGAGCAAATATTGCATCTGTAGTGCTCTTTCCTGGCATGAAACCATACTGCTGATCACTAATCATCACCTCCGTTCTTAACCTAGCTTCCACTACTCTTTCCCATAATTTCAAGTTGTGACTGATCAGTTTTATTCCTCTGTAGTTACTGCAGCTTTGCACATCACCCTTATTCTGAAAGATAGGTACCAAAACACTTTTTTTCCACTCCTCAGGCATCCTCTGACTTTCCAGAATTTCATTAAACAATCTGGTTAAAAATTCCACTGCCATTTCTCCTGAGCACCTCCATGCTTCCACTGATATGCCATCTGGACCAACAGCCTTTCAATTCTTCTTCCTCTTCATAGCTGTCCTTACTTCCTCCTTGCTAATCTGTTTCACTTCCTGATTCACTATCCCCACATCATCCAACCTTCTCTCTCTCTCATTCTCTTCATTCATAAGCTCTTCAAAGTACTCTTACCATCTACTCAACACACTCTCCTCACTTGTGAGTACGTTTCCCTCACTATCCTTTATCACCCTTACCTACTGCACATCTTTCCCAACTCTGTCCCTCTGTCTAGCCAATTGGTACAGGTCCTTTTCTCCCTCTTTAGTGTCCAATCTCTCATACAACTCTCCATATGCCTTATCCTTAGCCTTTGCCACCTCTCTCTTTGCCATGCGCCTCATCTCCTTATACTCATGTCTACTTTCTTCATCTCTTTGACAATCCCACTTCTTCTTCGCCAGCCTCTTCCTCTGTATACTCTCCTGTACTTCCTCATTCCACCACCAAGTCTCCTGGTCCTCCTTCCTCTGTCCAGATGTCACACCAAGCACCTTTCTAGCAGTGTCCCTTACTAGCTTTGATGTAGTTACCCAGCTATTTGGTAACTCTTCACTGCCTCCCAGTGCCTGTCTTAACTCTTCCCTGAACTCCACCTCACAATCACCCTTTTTTAACTTCCACCATTTAATCCTTGGCACTGCTTTCACACTCCTCTTCTTGATCACCAATGTCATCCTACAGACCACCATTCTATGCTGCTTAACTACACTTTCCCCTCTTATCACTTTACAGTCTCCAATGTCCTTCAGACTGGCCCTCCTTCATAGGATATAATCCACCTGTGTGCATCTTCCTCCACTCTTGCATGTCACCCTATGCTCCTCCCTCTTCTTAAAATATGTATTCACCACAGCCATGTCCATCCTTTTCGCAAAATCCACAATCATCTGACCTTTTGCATTCCTCTCCTTAACGCCATACCTACCCATCATTTCTCATCCCCTCTGTTCACTTCACCAACATGCCCATTGAAGTCCGCTCCAATCACTAGTCTCTCACCCTTGGGTACACTTACCACCACTTCATCCAACTCACTCCAAAATTTTTCTTTCTCATCCATCACACACCCAACATGTGGAGCATATACACTAACAACATTCATCATTACACCATCAATTTCAAGCTTCATAAACATCACTCTATCAGACACTCTCTTCACCTCCAAAACACTCTTGGCATACTGTCCCTTTAAAAAACCCACTTATTGTATACACTGATTGAATGTGCATTTAGAGTGAGCACTGAATGTCCATGAGCTACAGTACCCGTGTCTCTCTCTCTCTCTCTCTCTCTCTATATATATATATATATATATATATATATATATATGGTTTACTATCAAAATCTCAAATGTTAATACTAATTAGGTAAACATGTCGAAAACACATAATTCAAAATGATTGAACCAATGGCTTCGACATTTCTGAACGTTTACCTGCTGACACTTACCTGCCTGCTTCCCAGCAGTATGAATATATGCAGTTCAGTACTACACATCACTTTAATTCATGTTTTTGCAGGGGGGAAACCCCCTGCACCCCCATGTGGTGGGGATGTGCCCTCACACCCCATTCATATTATATATTCCATCTCCAAGATCACACTACAGTGAGGAAAAGGGTAAATTTCCTGATCCACACTGTACCGCAATCTCATTTTTAATGTAGACCTTGCGTGAGCAAATGCGCAGTGGCATTTGCTAAAGAAAATTCATAGAATTTCAGTTCAGCAATACAGGAATCAGCCAACACACATTTGACATTCCCGTGTTCACCTAATTGCACTTCTACATTTTGACAGTAAACCACATATATCTGTATATATATATATATATATATATATATATATATATATATATATATATATATATATATATATATATATATATATATCTCTATCTGTGTGTGTGTGTGTGTGTGTGTGTGTGTATATATATACCAAATGAACAGCTAAACCAACACCCACATAATCGACATAAGAACATTGGATCAACAAAGTTCTACATATTCTCTGCATGCTCCAGAAATTACTCTGCAGTGCACTGAACCAACACAACTGGTTTTGTGGATGGGGGTCGGGGGCAAGCCCATCTGCACCCCCCCATGCCCCCCCTACTAAATATATACACTAATTCCAAGATCACACAATCTGTAGGGAAAATAAATTTATTTAATTTATTTATTTATTTGTAGTTTGTTAACCAGGAGAGTCCATTGGGCCGAAATGAGCCCTTTTTCAATGAAGGCTTGAGGAGAAAAGCTCCGTGTACAGACATAAAAAGCCCAGCAAGAATTAATATAATTAATAAAATCAACAGAATCAACAAAAACAAAAGTTAATGCAAAGTCAATAAAAATCACTGTGAGGTGGTATATAATTATACAAAGTGAATGTATAAGCAAGATCATCAGACATTGTAAAATGTGTTAGAAATTCCTGATTTACTGGTGTAGTGTAATATTTACAAAATCAAGTTTATGTATCATAAGCAGTGTTGCAGTATCATTATTCCCTTCCTGGGGATCATCAGTCTTGTAAACCTGTTGACCATCTGTTTGCATCAACCAAATAGTGTCACTAAACAATAACAATGTCACAACGTAGTCATTCTAGTGTCTGCAACTCTTATATCTGTATATAGATATATAGATATATAGGTTCTTGACAGCATTTTGAATAGTGGTATACTTAAATTCAAAATAATGACTGCAAAGTCCTAAAATCTTAAAATGTTTAACTCAAAATACCAACTAATAGCTTATATGCTCTGCATATGTACACTGCACCAGTACACACGGTCGGCCATTAATAAAGGTACCCTTGTGCAATAATTTTGAATTGGCTACGTTGACAACTGAGAACTGTGATTAACAGTTTACTGAAAATGAAAATGCTGATAAATGTTTTGGGGTTTTGTGAGAACGGCATTATTCGTGTTTTGTTCAACACTGTGGATGTCAGATTATCATAAGTTCATAGTAAGTATGAGGCTAGCTGTCATTGTGGGCCATTTTAAGCCTAGCCAACTTCCCTTTTGATGCTTGAATTAAATGATCCCATTAGGTATAATATTCGCCCTACCCATCCCATGGTCAATAATTATACCTTACCCCTATTGAGACTAACTAGGATCATACAGTAGATAATTTGAGGGGGCCCATGCATAGGATAAAGCATTTAGGTGCTGCCTCTGTCCATTAGTAGTTCAGGGGGCAGTCCTGGGTTAAATGTTTTTTTTTTGCCATGCATAGATCTAAGTTGAGCTTGGATATGGACAGGGATGAGCTTAGTTTTACATGGATGTGGAGTTTGTTCTAGAGCACTGGCATCCTCTGTGAGATATATTTGCCCCCCCAAAGCATTCTGTTGCTAAAGAAATTTAGATTCCTAAACAAAGTATTTCTTATGCCATTTGACTTGCTGATGTGCAGTAAATCTATCAGTATTGTATCAGACAATGCCTTGTATGCTAGACACAGGTCACAGCTTAACAGTCTGTAGGATACCAAGTATAGTGACAGGACTTTGAGTCGGTCCATGTATGACATATTGCTAAGACCTTGTATCCTTTTAATAAAGTATCTCTGTGGGTATTCCAGTTGTTCATGTGTTCGGACAGATATGATTGGCCTAATGAGGCTGAGTAAAGAGGGTCAGTAACATTCCTAGATTTAGACAAAAGTCCTATGTTTATAAGCTACGCAATGCAGAAGGACTTTCTTATAACAATGGACACAAGTTAGTCAACAGTTAGGTCACTGTCGACATAAGTTCCAAAATCCCTAAGAACTGTCAACTCATCAATGTGATAGCTCTCCCACATAAATAATTTCTGAAAGGATACAGTAATGCATTTTTTTTTTTTGCATTTAGTTTCAGTCCATGATTTTGGCATCAGTTATTTAACAAACCTTCCTGCATGATGGCTAAGTCATTTGGGGATTTAATGACTGCTGCTAGCTTGCCATCATCTGCAGACTTAGTTTGCCACAGCCCTTTGGCACTGGCTTTTACTTCAGATAAGTAAATGCCAAACAGGAGAGGTCCTAGCACAGAACCCTAGGTGACTGTCTTTCTGTGGAGGTAGCTTCACCAATTTTGATTTTCTGTGCCCTATCTGTGAGTTAGATGGCAATCCAACAGGTGACATAGGGGCTTATTCTCAGTTTATTTAGCTTTTCTACTATGCCTGAATGGGGGACTGTGTCAAAAGCTTTGGCTCGGTAAAGGTATACCGTATGTACCATTTTGCCTTCATTTATTGCTTTGGAGACCTTCTCAAAAAAGTCTTCTAGGTTGAGTAAGCATGACCTACCTTTGATATATCCAAACTGAGACAAGTCCACTGTTTGGAGGTCCCCTATATCCTTATTGATTAGTTCCATGATTAGTCTTTCCATGGCTTTGCATATGACGTTGCTCAGACTTACGGGTCTGTAATTGCCTGGGTCTGTGGAACATCTTCCCTTATGGAGGGGAATGTCTGTAATTGTTCTCAATTCATTACATACAGAACCTGTATGGAGGCTGAGGCTGAACAGTGTTGTTAGGGGTGTAGTTAAATCATGCTTCATGTTAATTAAGATGCATCCAGGGGTATTATCAGGACCCATCAAAACAGTTTTTTAAGCTTTTGATAAAGCTTGTAAGACATGGTCTTGTGTGATAGGAGAAACTTATGTTTCATTCTGTATGTAATGGAACAATTTTTTAACAGCTTTTTTATTTAAAGTATGTAAAAGAACTGTTACAATGGAACAGTAGTTTAAAAAAATCAGAACAAACAGCAGCTTTGGAATATTTATACCCTTAACTCTGAGCTAACTGGCCTGGAAATGCCTTAATGTAAACATTAGTCCTGAACTAGCCTGACACTCACTCAGTACATAAGAATGAAACTAGGGTTTAATATCAACAGTTAATCCACTTAAATAGCAAAATGAAGTGTGACTATGTACTGGAATTTTTAATATAGTGTTAAATATCTTAGCTAAAGCAGATACAGACTGTTAAAATGTATTTATTTATTTATTTATTTTACATTTGTTAACTGGGAAAGTCCAACTGGATACAGGTCCATTTTCAGCAGAGGCCCGGGGGGAAAAGCTCTAGGTGTACTTAATTACATTACTAATTACTAGTATATTTACAGTGAAAAGTATTACAGTGAAATTACAAAAATGGAATTTTTTAAATATATATAGATAGGGACAATTTCAAGTCACATATTCATTTTAACAATATATATATATATATATAGGCAAGTACAATTTTTAGTCACATACACACAGGATAGGTTGCTAGTTAGTTATCTAAGATAGAAAATTGTGACATTTTTATTTATCATGCTTTCCATAGGAGAGAGTTTTACAAAATTGTAAGTGGTTAGTGGCTCACTGATATAATCTTGTGAGGTTCACATTTACAGATTCTGTCAGTTTGGGGTTAGTCAGGGTTAGTAGAGGTACAAAGTCAATGCATTTGCAGGTATTTTTAAGATATGTTTTGAATTGGGGTAAGAAGGGGGTCATTGGTGAGTTCCGCAGGAAGAAGGTACCATTTTTTTTTCTGACAGAGTTAGAGAATAGTGATGTACCTGCTGAATTGTTGGTTCTAACAGCCTGCACTAGTACTGTATTGGAAGAGTGAAGAGTCTTTAGATTACTGTAGGGGGTGATAATGTTTTTCAGTACAGGTGTACTGTCTGGGTTCTAGAGAATTTTATGAATACTATAAGTTAGGTATATTGCAGTTGGTTGTGTAATTCTAGCCAGCCTAATGATTGAAGGTTAATGCAGTGATGTGTTCTAAAAGCTGACCCTGTGGCAAATCTTGCAATGTTATTATAGCAGCTATTCAATTTATTGAGATTTGATTTGGATAGGTTAGCAAAGATGGTTGAGGCATAAAGAAGGGTTGATAGCAGATGTGTATGGGCAGTAACAGTTCTAGTAGATGTGCTTAGGAATTGCTTGATCCTATATAAAGAGCCTAGTTTTTTGTTGACTGTTTTAATAGTTTTGTCTATGTGAACATCAAACTTAAGGTTATTGTCTATGATTACTCCCAGTAGTTTAGCGATAGGTTCTGGGGAATTTATGGTACCATTGTTGGATGTTATTGTGAGGGGTGGTGAGGAGATCTTGTGAGTGGGGGAGAAGAGCAATAGTTTGGTTTTGTTTTTTTGTTTGGGTTTAGTAGTAGTCTGCGACCTGTCAGCCAGTTCTCTACTTGGTTGAAAGTGATTTGTGATATAGCTTGTAGATCTGTGGGGGAGGTTGCAGAGCAGATTAAGGTGGAGTCATCTGCATACTGAATACAAGTTGCACTTGAGATGACTTTATGCAGGTCATTAATGAATAAGGAGAATAAGAGGGGACCCAGTATAGACCTTTGAGGGACTCCGAGAGTGACTGGTAAAAGGGATGACAGATTCTCTTTCCATAGTACAGCTTGTTGTCTATCATTTAGGTAAGAGTGAAACCAGTTTATTGCTAGGTTATCTACGGGGAGTGATTGTAGTGTGTCTAAGAGTAACTGGTGGTTTACCATATCGAATGCCTTGGATAGGTCTAGGAAGAGGGCAGAGGAGAGCTTGTTATTATTGCGGTTTTGATTTATTGTGTTAGAAAAGGATAGAAGGGCTGAGGTCATGCTATGGTAGGGTCTAAATCTGTGGTGGGAGGGGGCTAGGAGAGAGTATTGATTCAGATAGGCAAGAAGTTACTTATGAATACATTTTTCCATTATTTTAGCCAAGGGAGATAGAATTGCTATAGGTCTGTAATTATAAAGTTCAGTGGAGTTTCCCCTTGTGTAGAGGAATAATGTGGGAGATTTTCCAGATGGAGGGGATATAGGCTTCAAGAATTGTTCTATTGATTAAAACTGAAATGGGGTATGCTATTTCATTAGCAGCTTTTTGGAGATATTCAGCATGTAGTAGGTCTGCTGAGGGGGTGGTGGGTTTCAGTTTTTTCAATAAGGACTTAATGAAATATGTTGGCACTGATTGAAACTTGAAGGGGATTTTATTATCAGGTGTGGGTTTGGTGGTAGTTAGGGTATTTTGAGATAGTTTGTTGACTAGGGATTGCACTGTTTCAGTAAAAAAAGTATTAAAGGTATTGGCAACAGTTTTAGTAGGTTGTTGGAGTGCAGTTAGGGGGGTAGGGGTAGTTGACTGACCTGGGTGGAGTAGTTTATTAATGCCTGACCAGAATTTTTGTGGTTGGTTTTGGTGTTTTTGTTGTAGATTGCAGCAGTATTTCTTTTTATCTAATATAATAGCCTTCTTAGCATCATTCCCCAACTGTTTATACAAGAGGTGGCCTTTTGGGGATTTAGTGGTTCTCCAGGTGGTCCACACTTTGTTTCTGCTAATAATCTTTTGTCTTGTATCCTTGGATAGCCATGGCGCTACTTTGTTATTGGTTCTAATAGTACGTTTGGGAGCATGGTTGTCAAGGATAGCAAGAAATGTAGAGTTAAGTATGAGACTGCTTCATCTAGAGGAAGTAGTGTTAGGTTGGACCAGTTACGTGAGTTAAGCCCATTCAGGAAATTAGTCTGAATGAAGTTCTTAGTATTTTAATGGTTTTAAAGGTCAATTGATGAGGAATGCCATTTCTTTTTCTAATTATATAGGTGTGGGAGTAATCACTAAAATCTTCAGGTAGGGTGCTTGCTTTGTATAGCTGGGGAGGATTGTTTATTAATATCCAGTCAAGGATACTTTCCTTATTGTTGGGCTTATTAATTCTGGTAGGTGATGAGATTAACTGAGAGAAGCCATGCATATTTATATGGGTTGAGGGGAAGTCTGCAGTGCAAGTATACCAATCGATAACATCTCCGAGAATAATAGTTTCCTGGGGGCAGTTATTGGACAGCCATTGGAGGATACTCTCCAAGGTATTTATGTTGTCACCTGGGGGAATATAGATACAAACAATGTTTATAGATTTGTTTGTTGAGTTGGAATTTTGTGAGGAGTATTTCTGCATTGTTAGTGATCTGGGTATTTGGATTACTAGTTTTGGATACCTCAAAAGTGGATTTATATAAGATGGCTACCACCCTTCCTTTTTTTGAGATATGATCAAGCCGCACTATATTGTATCCTGGAGGTAGAACTTCATTATCAGTTGTAGTTGGTTTGAGCCAGGTTTCGGAAAGGCATAAAACATCAGGGGAGTGGATATCAAGGAAGGTATGTACGTAGTAAATTTTCTTGTTTAGGTTCATAGGTTCATAGGTTGGTACTGGGCTATCTGCCCAAAGGCATATATTAGCCCAGCCATGTTGTGCGGTATTCACCGCCCCTTTAGTAGTTCCCTAGACACTTGAACTAGCAGCTAGTACCCTTGGCCCCTATCTAGTAGTACTGTTGGTGTGATCCCCGGTGTGAACTTTCTGTTACCCATCCACTCATCAAGGTTCCTCTTGAAGAGTGATAGTGAGGGGCACTATCTTATGTAGATCTGGACCATGTTCCATAATAAGGGAAGTCTCTGCAAAGGGAATCTATCTTCCAGCATGTTCTATTCATTGTTGTGTTGAGGTTTATATCCCTAGAGCGTGTAGCTCGAGTAGATTTGGTTTTGCTAAGATGGAGCATGTTCAACAATTCTGGGTTGGACATGGCTCTGTACGTTAGACAGAGATTGCCTCTGAGAAAGCGGTATGCAACAGAGAATAGTCTTAGCTTTTTCAATCGTGCTGCAAAGGGCAACTGTTTGAGGCCAGTAATCCTCTTGGTTAGGATTCCTCTGTGGTCTCTCCAGCTGCTGGAGATGTCTAGCCAGGTACATTCGAATTGGTGCATTGTACTCAATAATGGGTCTGATGAGGGAAGAGTAGAGGGGCACCATTACATCCTTAGATCTTGATGTGAACCCTGTCGTGATCAGATGGGTCACATAGAAGGATTTTCTAACCACTTTGGCAACATGGTTATCAAAGGAAAGCTGACTATCTACTTGGGTCCCTAGATCCCTTATTTCTTCTTCAGATTTCAGAGGATTACCTCCTATGTTGTAGTTTGTGGGTACTCTTTGACACCATGCATCAGTCTCATTTAGGCCCTTCTGGAGGATCTCCATGTTGGCCAGAGACTCTATTATAGCACCCAGTTTGCAGTCGTCCGCAAACTTAGTCAGCCACAGCCCTTCCGTGCTTGCCTGTACATCTGAGAAGTATATGCCAAACAGTAGGGGCCCTAGGACAGAGCCCTGAGGTACACCACTCATTACTGGTCTGGATTCAGACATAGATCCCGCTACTCTTACTTTATGGGATCTGTCTGAGAGCCAGTTTGTGATCCATCTTGTGATGTAAGGGTTTATGCCCAGGCTGGTGAGCTTATCAATAATACCTGAATGTGGAATGGTGTCAAATGCTTTAGCAAGGTCAAGGTAAGCCATGTGTACCTCCTTTCCCTTATCTATAGGCTGAGTAGCTGTCTCAAAGAAATCCACCAGGTTCAGGAGGCATGATCTGCCCTTGACGAAGCCGGACTGTTTATACTTCTAATGTTTAGATGACATACTAAGAATGAGATGGTGGCATTAAATTAGTTCCATAGGCTAGTAAGGTTGTTATTTGTGGGATTCATAGTAACAAGTGGGGTTGGGCCTGGGTTAGGGTGGATGTCACCATCTACTATGAGGTTAGGTAGCAGTCTAGTAATAAGTTTCTGGAGTTTTAACAGGAGTTTGTGATAGTTTTTAGTCCTGGGGCTAATATATGAAGCACAGATGGGATGTTGAGGTTTTGCATTACAGGTGTTAGGTGAGGGGTGGGATAGTAATGGGTTAAAACTATGTGCTGGATTAGAAGTAATGGTATATGTGTAGGGAAGTGAGTGGCAGGGAGGTGTTGGTATTTGTAGGCTGCGAGAAGGTAGAGAATAATAAGTGGGGAAAGAGGTAGTAAATAGGATTTGATTTTGGAGGTATGTTACTAGTATGTGTAGGCATTATAGGGTGATTCAGTGCTGTTTGTTCAGAATAGAGTGAGTGGCTTAATAAATAAAGTGTAGTGAGAGTTTGGAGATAAGTTGTAGTGAGGGACTGGCAAGGGTTAACGTGTTAAGATGGGCCTTGTTAATAAGGGAATATAGAGGAGTGATTGAGATGAGTAGGAGTGGTTACAGATAAGTGGGAGTGGCTAGAGGGGAATAAGTGTAGGCATACTGGGGGCGGGTGAGAATTGGGGGCAGGGTAGGGGAGCAGAGTGAGCCCACAGGATGAATGTTATGGGAAGAGCTAAAGGAAGGGAGAAGGCAGGTCTGTATCGAAACAATCAAAAGAGTAGAAGGCAGGTTTGAAGGTGAGTATATAGGTTTGCTGAAAAAATAGCATACAATAAGAGCAAAGAGGTTTGGAGGACCATACAGGGCACAATTTACATAGACAGCTATGCTTATGGAAAGTCAGAGATGAAAGGCTGAGATGGACTAGGCAGTGAGAGAATGGAGGGAGAGAGAAGATATACTAGCAGGAAGGAGCAGGAGAAAGCAGAGTTAAGATAGTAATAATACAAGGCAGTAAGTAAGAGACTTCAGTCAGTAAGACAGGGCAGAAATATTGTTGTGAGAGGATTTGGACATAAAGGCCCAGGGAGGAGATGAGCTAGGATAGTCAAATAGCACAGAAGCAGTATACAGGCTGAGGGTAGCTATAGAGATAGAACAGGGGCTGCTGGCATCTGCTTTTTGTGGCAACTAGCAGGAGAACACTGTAATGGCTGTTATATCATTCACTCTAACATTAACCATTACACTAGTGCATCATATAGCACAATCTACAGGGACACATACTGCGATTGTTTAAGCCTTTGTTGGTTCCTGGACTGATGGTCAGAGGTGCAGGGTAGCAGTTAGGATACACAACGCACTGTTGCTGTTACTGTGGCCAGAAGAATACTGCAGGGGAAGGTCCTCTAGGGTTCTGAGGTATTATTTAAGCTTTTGTTGGTTCCTAGACCAATGGTCAGAGGTGCAGGGTAGCAGTTAGGATACACAATGAACTGTTGCTGTTACTGTGGCCAGAAGAATACCACAGGGGAAGGTCCTCTAGGGTTCTGAGGTTCTGAATTTAAAAACATATGAAGAAATGAAAAAAATATAAGCTATGTACTCACCATAACTACGCATCTGTGTTGTTCCTTTTCATTCTTCCTCAACACATGGGTTCAGATCTGACCCTTGGATCCAACTCGACTGCATACTCTAGACTTTGGATCCAACTCTCAAGCTCCTCCCTCTACCTATAATGTCTTTGTCCATCCCCAATACCTGAGATTGAGTTTGTTGCCATAAAGACCCTATCACTGGATAGAAACAGGGATAGCTGAAAGAAAAAGGGCTCAAACCCAGAAATATAATTTCCAATAACAATTCAACCGTTTCCTCTAGAAGATTTAAGGATGGATGAATAGATAGAAGGGAAGTTGAGGAAGAATGAAAATAGGCAACACAGATGCCTAGTTATGGTGAGTACATAACATGAATCTGATGTTGCCCTTTTCATTCTTCCTCAGCACATGGGACAGAGTCCCCAGCTACATTGACATTGAGTGGTCCTTGAAGGATATTCGGGAGTACTGCTGAACCAATGATGGGTCTACCTCAGGATATAAGACCCTATTTGTAATGAACAACAAAGGTATGTGCATCCAACCATGTGGCCACTGCTAAAAATATCATCAGTAGATGTTCTTGAGCAAAAGGCAGATGAAGTAGCCATGGATCTAGTTGAGTAAGCTGTGAGTGGTTTAGGTAGGGAAATGTCTTGCTGAGAAGACATCTAAGAATTTCAATCAGTGATCCATTTACCGAGACTAACTAGAAACTGGGCAACCCAGTCTTTTTGGTGAAAAGGAAACGGATAACTGATCTGACCTTCTGATTTGTTTTGCTCTGTGTAGATAAAAACATAATTGTCTGTGCATATCTACGAGGTGTAGTATATTTTCTTCTTTATTTAAAAAAATTGGAAAGAAGAACAGCAAATGAATGGATTGGTTAATGTCTGTTTCAGAACCTATTTAGGTAAAAATATTTATTTTTATTTTTTATTTTATTTTACATTTGTTAACCGGGTTAGTCTGGCTAAGCTTTTGGCTCATTTTCAGCAGAGACCTGGGGAGAAAAGCTCCTCTGGACTAGAAAATAATTTATTAAATTTTAGTAACATAGTAGTAACAATCAGCTGTACGATCTTAAAAGCAGAGACCTGGAGGGAGAAAAAAAGCTCCTCAGGCAATTCAATTATACAGAGTATTAACAATTGGCAGACGAGTATGTGAGTTGTTACAAACAAGGTTTTAAACAATTAGCAGAAGAAAATGTGACTAGTTACAATATTATTTTACCTGCTTAAAGCAAAATGAGTTAATAGTTAGGCAGATGCTTATTTAAAGTGGGTAGGATCTAGTTGCATAGGAGTATGGAAACAAGAAAGGAAAGTAGGAATGGCTAGTAGGAGATGTAGGGAAGGTAGAGTATAGGAGACAGACTAGACAGGTAGGTTGTTTTGAGACTGTAAGAACTAAGAGTGGTTGGAGACAGAGGAAGGGAAGAGGTAGAAGAGGCAGGGGAATAGTGTTAGAGATACATTAAGAGTGAGGTGGTGAAATAGGAGAAAGGATGGTGGTTTCAGGGTGGTTGGCTACAGTGGCAAGACCATTTTGTTTTTAAGTATTTCCTTGTGGCTAATTTGAAACTTTTGCTATGCTGGAGGGATTTTATTTCCAAGGGGAGTTGATTCCAGGATATGTTATAGTTATAGAGAAGGCAGCCTATTTTGGTTTTGAGTTTGTAGATGTCTAATAATTCTTGATTTGAGCTGCATAGTGTCCTAGCAGGGGGATATTTGGATATGATAATGGAGAGGAATGGGCAGAAGGAGGGTAGATAGAGGACAGAGTGGATGATTTGTAGTTGGTATAGTTGGAGCAGCAGAGGGAATTCTAGCCAGTCTAGTTGCTGTATTGTTAAGCAGTGGTGTGACTTGTAGGTTTGGTTAGCTGCAAATCTGGCAATCTTATTATAAGTAGTTTCAAGCTTGGAAATAAGTGTAGAATTTAGGTTTGTGAATATGTGGCAGCAGTACAGGAGTTTTGGGAGTAATAAAGCCTGGGAGAGAGTTATTCGGGCAGTGTTAAAGTATTTCTTGCTACAGAAAAGGTGTCCAAGTTTCTGATGAGTTCTTTTTACAGAGTTAGTAATATGAAGATCAAACTTAAGCTGATCATCTATTGTAACACCTAGCAATTTAGTACTAGATTCAGCTGAGATGATAGTGTTGTTGCAGGATAAGATGGTAAATGCAATTTTGAGTGTGGTGATGTTTTTAGGGAGGAAGAGTAGAAGCTTAGTTTTTTTGGATTAAGTATTAGTTTGTTATCACTAAGCCAAGTCTCAATGGTGTGGAAGGATGCCTGGGTAGTTGAGTGGAGGTCAGTTGGGTTGTCAGCAATGGTTATAACAGTTGAGTCATCAGCATATTGCACAAGAGATGACTGGGGACAAGAGGAGTAAAGCAAGTTGGTGAAAATATTAAAGAATAGTGGTCCAAGTATGGACCCTTGTGGGACTCCCATTTGTACAGTGAGAGGGGAGGATAGTGCAGAGAGCCATTTAATTGATTACTGACAGGTTGAAAGATAGCTAGAGAACCAGGAGAAATGTAAGTTAGTGAGTTTGTCTAGGAAGAGTGGGTGAGAGACAGTGACAAAGGCTTTAGAAATGTCAAGGAATAGGCATGAGACAAGTTTATTGTTATCACGAGCTAGGAAGACTATGTTGATGAATGATATGAGTGCAGTAGTTGTACTATGCTTGGGATCGAAACCATGCTGTGTGGGTGTAAGAAGGTTTTCCCGGTGAAGGTAATGCATTACCTGCTTGTGAATGCATTTCTCTAGGATTTTTGAGAGTGGAGAGAGTATGGCAATCAGTCTGAAGTTGGATATGTCTGAGGAGTTGTCCCCTTTGTGAATGGGTAGAGTAAAGAAATTCTTCCACACAGTGGGGACATAGGATTCAGAAATGGATTGGTTGATTGAGATGGATACAGGATAGGCAAGAGGTTCAGAGGCAATCTGCAGGAAGTAAGAGGGTAGCTTGTCAACAGATGGGGAGCAAGGTTTAAGTTTAGAGAGTAATGACTTTACATAGTTAGTTGATACTGCTTTTAGAGAGAAGGAGTTAGGAGGGTTTGGAAGAGGTATAGAGTTTGTGGGGGTGCTAGTATTGTTTCTGGGGGGAGAGAATTTATTATGGAGGTTAGTGAGTTTATAAAATGATTGTTAAATTTGTTGGCTATGTCTTCAGGTGTTGCATTGGGACATGGGTTAGGAGAGGAAGGGTTTCCTGGATGAAGAGTCTGTTTAACAGAGCTCCAGAATTTCTCTGGGTCTGATTTAAGAGTAGAGGGAGGATTGGCATAGAAGTTTATTTTGTCATAATGGATGATTTTTTTTTATATTTCTGAAGAAGGGGTCCTAGTTTTAGATGACATTTTCCAAATCCTATCCCGGTTTTTCATGAGGGTTCTGGCAGATTTAGTGAGCCAGGGAGCAGTATTATATTTGATTCTAATTGTGCAAAGAGGTGCAAGGGAGTTAAAAATCTTTAGGAATGTAGTGTTGAAGGAGTGAACAGCTTCATCTAAAGGAAGAGTGGTGAGGTAAGACCAGTTAATGTTGGAGAGTTGGTGAATAAAGGAGTTAGGACAGAAATGAGAAAGTGAGCAGGTGATAATACATTTGTTAGGTTTGGTAAGGTGGGGAGTATATCTGGTAAATGTTATAGGGCAGTGGTCACTGAGGGCATTTAGAAGGGTTTGGGAGTTATGAGAATTTTGAGGGTGGGAGACCAATATCTAGTCAAGAAGGGAACTAGGTAGGTGAGATTTATTAATTTCGGTTGGGGTTGTGATTAGCTGCTCAAACCCATGTATATTGATACAGGAAGTAGTGTTTGGAGCTTGTATTGTAAGACAATCAGTATTAACATCTCCCAGTATAATTATTTCATTGTGGATGGTATGTGAGAGGTGAGATAGGATGTCCTCAGGTATGTTAATATTATCACCAGGGGGAATATAGATTGCTGTGACAGTTATGGTGTTGAAACTGTTAAGTTTGAAGTTGGTCAGTAGGAGTTCAGCTGGTAAGAAGGAGGGTAAGTCTAGTGTGGGATTGATATGGGAGAGACAATTGGAGTAGAGTATGAAGGTTAGTGATGTCGATCTAATCTAAGGATATTATAGCATGGAGGGATGATTTCACTGTCCAGATGGTGTGGTTTTAACCATGTTTCAGTTAGGGTAACTATGTCAGGAGTATAGTTAGCTATCCAAACATGGAGTTCTTGAACTTTATTTACAAAGCTCCTGACATTGATAGAGCAGAATTGTACTTGCTTTTGTGGGTTGCAGGGGTTAGCAGGTTTAGATACAGGGGGGTTATTGTTCAGGGTAGTGTCTGTAGGGCCTGGGTTAGGATGAATGTCATCAGATAGACGTAGAGGTTTGTAATGGGGTTTTAATTTGAGTAAGTAGACTTTTTTTGTTTTAAAGGGAAGGGGAGAGATATTTGTATTTTAGGAATGGAAGTGGTGGGCGGAAGGATGGAGGGACACATAAGTAGATAGGCTTGTGGTGTAGTACATGAGTTAAGAGTGATGTTTGAGGGATGGAAATAGGGAGAAGGTAACTGTGAGTGATAGGAGGTGAGGTGATAGAGTATAAGGAGTAGGGAAGGTAAAAGTATAGTTTGAGCTGTAAGAGACATGTCACTTTATGGGATGTAGAACAGAGGATGAGAGTAAAGGGTGGGAATAAGGTATAGTAGTCTTTGATAGTGGATAGTAGGTAAGTGTGGGGAGGAGCAAAGAAGGGAGGTAGTATGAGAACAGGAAGTAGATGGGTGGGGGATTAGGGAGGAAGTGAGGGGGTGTGGTTGTATGGATAGGTATAAAGATAATGATATGGGGGTGGGTGGGAATGGGGGTGGTAGCAGAGCGAAGTGAGTGGAGAAAACAGTGCAGGGCTACACCTTCCAGACAGAACTTAGCTAAAAAAAAACTATCAGCTAGTCCAGGGACACTTACTAGAAATGCTACACCTGGTGGGTTTTCAGCTGAAATTAGAGCAAATATTGAATCCAGGGATTTTAAAACCTTTGGTTTGTTGTGTGAGCAATCACTTGGGGGTGGGGGAAGGAAGGGAAACCTTCAAATGGAATTTAAAATAACAGGGGAGAATCCAAGGGACTCTGCTAAACCTAGCTAATTATCAAGGACAGCCAAGGAAATAAGGTAAACATACAAGCACCATTGTTCAAGAACTGGAAAGTGTATCCAAGAAAAACTATGTGTAGGAATACACCACAGGTGGAAGTTGTATGCTGCTTATTAGTCTGCAATGGTAGATTTTATTCTCTTTTATATTTGTATTCCCCTTTGCTCATTGTTTTCTGCACACAATGTAGCTAAAAATAAAATAGGATAAAAAGGAAGGGTTTGTCCACAAGGTAACCTATGTTTATAGAAAATAATATAGGAATCTTTGAAGAAAGAGCCTGGAGTTCAGAAGTTCTTCTTGCAGAAGTAATAGCTACTAAGAAGACTATTTCCATGAAATAAATTTAGGTCATCTTTTTGCTGAAGGTTCAAAAGGTTTTTGAGTTAGACCTTGTAGCACAACAGTCAGAACCCAGAGAGGTAAAGGATCCTTTACTTCTGGTCTAAGCACAGAAATGCCTTTTAGAAATACTTTACACAACTTGGAATAAGCCAAAAATAATTTCAATTTCCTGTATGAAAATTGGAAATGGCTACCAATTGCAGTTTAATTGTAGAAAAGTTAACTCCTACTTTAATGAGAACTGCCAAAAATTCAAGGACAGCAGAAAATAGAACAGAAAAAAGGATCAACATAATTTTTCAATGTTGAGAATGAGAAGTTTTTCTACATGCTTTTGTAAACCTTCTTGATAGAGTCTTTTTCAAGGATAAAATTATGAAATCTGCTGGGGAAGAAAGCCTGGGCTGTCTGATCATTATTGGAAGTGGAGAAACCATGCAGTTAGCTTGAGGGCCTTCATATTGGGATGGCTCATTCCTAAGGAGTGTCAGAGGAGATTTGGAAATAGTTCCAGTATTCATGATCCATGAAGGATAATGAAGATGAGATCTTAGGAAGGGGAACCATACCTGGGGGCAATGACGATGTCTGAGCTCTTTAACCAGGTTGCTTTCTGTAGAAATTCGAGAATCAAGGGAAGTGGAGGATAGGCATAGAGGAGATTGGATGGCCATGAGGGGGAATAAGGGCAAAAGAGGCATACTGCACTTGTGGTGGAGAGAAGCAAAGATGTTGCAGCAAGGTTGGCTGTAATGACTAAAAATCTCTTCCACCACAGACTGTGTGAGACTGAGAGACCAACTCATGTAGCATCAAAACAGATGTGCTTAATTTGTTCGCCAACATGTTAGTTTTCACTGGTATCTGCATTGTAGCTAGACAGTGGCTTGAGAAGATTGCCCATTACCATACTCTTATGCCCTCTTTGCAGAGAGGGTAAAATTAGCTTCTCCCTTGTTTGTTGATGTATCAGACAATAGTTATGTTGTCAGTTTGAATCACAGTAGTCTGTAGAAGAAAGTGCATCTTAAAATGCGCTAACAGGACTGCTTTCATCTCCAATGCATTGATATTCAGATTGGTCTCTTGGGGTGCCATGTGCCTTGGACAATCCTTCCCAATAAATGCACCCCCCCACCCCAGTTGGGAGGTGTCAGCAGTCACTGTGGTCATTGGAGGTGGTAAAACAAAAGGTTGGCCTAGATAAATGTCATCCATCTGGATCCACCAGTGAATGTAGCATTTGCAAATTGGAGTAAGTTTGACTGAAAAAGATAGAAGTTGTTGAAGAATAGACCACTGAACAGCTAGAGTCCATTGAAGAGCATGCATATAGCATCATAATAAGGGAAGTAATACTATGGCTGCTTCCATGGATCTTCATACTTGAAGAGCTAATATGGCTGAAGAAGATGGTTTATTTTGGTGAATTGTTATTGTCTCTTTAAGAAATGTTTTCTGTGACATCAATATTGTGTTCTGGCAGGCACTTTAAAAGTGGATGTTTTGTTATTGTAACTTATCTGAAGAAGTTCATTGTTAATGTTGATGGATGAAAGCGCTAATAAATTTTAGAAGAATCGGCTGCTGTGGTTTTTCATATATTTACTAGTGAATTGGTTTCTGTAGTGTGTAGCGTGATCCACATTTTGGTTTTAGTTTGTCTGCCATTTTTGTGGAATATGGATGCCGAGTCGAATGCAGCTTCACAGTCTCTATTGTCCCAGAGCAACGCTACTATGAGTTTACTGACTGAATCTACAGCAGTGGGGAATCTTACAGCTTTAATTCAACAGCTGACTTATTGAGTGGATGATCTTACTAAAAGAATTGTTGAACTGAGCCTGAACGGGGGGGGGGGGGTCATGTTTCTTACTCCCAGTCCAACTAGCCAGCCGAATGCTGTATCTCAACCTATGAACCCTGGTTGCTCACTGATCTCCTCTGCACCAATCAGTTTTTATGAAGGAAATCATATTGTGAGCAGAGAAGTTAATTCAAATGACCAGCATAATAGCCCTACAGAGGTAAGAGATTATATTACTTTTTTCAGTGAGGTTTTGAAAAGAACCAAGCCAATTTTGCCATTATAACGAGGAATTACAACAACAACCTTATAGTACTACTGAGAATGGGAATAACCTGATGGGTGTATTGAAACGTTTTGACTATAAACTCATTAAAATTAAGAAGTTAGAGATAGAGGTCAATTATTTTAGAGAGTGTGTGTGTCAGCAGACACATCCCCAAAGGCTTACACCAATGGAGATACCCAACGGGGCTTGAAAAGTGCTCCAGTTTTCATAAAGATCTTTTGCAGCTTTTTGACAGACAAGGCTGCGAATTTCCAGATTTATTAATTACTATACAGGTGGATATATTGAAACTGGATTTGGAGAAATTGGACAATGAGATTAAAATAGACACTGACTTTTTGCGATATAAATATGAATATTGTAGAACTATTTCTAGTATTGAGCAGCAACTTAATAAAATCAAAAAGACTAAACTTAAAAAATTGGAAAAGGGATAAATGAGAATATCTGAATGGAACAGATTATCCTTCAACTCCGACTTCACACACTTTGGGTACTAATAATGGTAAAGGAGATGTTTTTGAGAGTATGGATGGGTTGATTACCGATAATACACAGAATAATGTGATGTACTTGAACTCTGGTGATGGTATCTCTAGTAATGAGTCTATAGTAAGGAGAAGTGAATGAATTTGAGAACAGCATAATAGGAATGTGGTGGAAATGCATCCTAATAATCAATCCAACCAATGGGATTTTACAACAACCCAGAGGAGCAACCATTTGAATCAACAAAGAGCAGGGCACTGTACACAACGAATGAGGAAGCAGAACCGCCGTCGGAGATAGTGGATATGGACATAGAACCACAAGAAAAACTGGTTATTATTATTATTAATGATGAAGGAGACTTTATAATCTATAATTTCTCATCCTTTTCCATTGATGTACAACTTGTGGAACTTTTATCGAGAGGCTTGGGCTTTGTACCCACTATGAGGACTGATCCTGCAAGGACATTATTGGATTTCAAATTGTACTAACGTAAGTTGAATCTTAATATTTTAATGGGTAATTCCTCTACAATACTCAATGAATGTAGAGTGGATAGCCTATTTAATCCTCCATTGCACCCACTCTTAAACATCTTTGAAAAAAATGTATGAGATACATATGAGGTCATTACTGAATAAACATCATTCTAATTACGAGAGATTTATACTCTCCCTGGAAGACAGACAATTATTGGAATTGGTAAAACCCCAAAAAGTTTGAGTTATGAAACCGGATAAGGGGGGGTGGGTTGGTTTTTATGGACATTTGGGATTATAATGACAGAATGCAGAATATTTTAAATTCAGACACTTATATTAGAGTGACCCTGAATGAAATTAATGGAGCTTATCAGCGAGTAAGGGTGGATATCAATGACCTTTTCATCGAAGGGAGTATTGATATTGAAACATTCAATTACTTGAATATTATTTCACCTCTTATACCAATTATGTTTGGAGGCCCTAAAATACATAAAAACCTTGCTGACCCACCCATGAGATCAATAGTCGATGGACGTAATTCTGTCACCTACGCCTGCGCTAAACTTATTGACAATAAACTTAAGAAATATCTAGTATCTGAGTCCCAAATCTGCAAGGATTCATGGAGTTTTTTAGAAGGTATTACTAATTTAACCTTTGAGCTGGAATCTAATTTCTTAAATGTGGACATACGTGACCTTTATACTGTTATCCCACAGGCTGTAGGGATCAATTGGGAGGTTGAGTTTCTCCTTTTAAAAGGAGCAGACCAAAGTGAGATCAACTTAATGGAAAGATTGTTGGACATTGTCCTGAGTAATAACTTTATTTTATTTAATAATGAATACTTCCTACAGAAAAACAGGGTAGAGATGGGCTCCCCATATGGCACCGGCTTTGCGAACATAGTCATAGCCTACTGGGAAAGGGTATTTTTATTCAAGGATAGGAATGTTATGAATAAGATCTCCTGGCATACAAGGTACCTGTATGATATCTTTGTGATTTGGCAACAATGAATCAGAAAAATTAATAAAACTACTTCATTTTTGGAGTTTACTTTCCAGATTGATACAGATGTGATTACACTTTTAGATGTGCATTTGAAGAAAGATAGAACTAATAATAGGTACCTTGGGAGGATCTATAGAAAACTAACATATTTAAACACATTGCTACATTATGATAGCTCCCACCCATTTCACCAAAGAAAGGCTGTTGTAAAAGGTCAGTTGGTGAGGGCAGCTAAGATGACTTCATTATTGGAAGATTTTGTGGCAGAATGTCAATTACTGAAGGGTATGTTTCTTAAGAGGGGCTACCCAATACTTCTGCTGGAGGAACTTATTCTTGAAGTCCATAAAAAAAGAATTAATGGGTATTTCAAACCGATT
This sequence comes from Protopterus annectens, assembly GCF_019279795.1. NCBI lineage: Eukaryota > Metazoa > Chordata > Ceratodontiformes > Protopteridae > Protopterus > Protopterus annectens. The sequence continues at coordinate 1,366,763,874 of NC_056743.1, forward strand.
TTGGGTAATGGCGTACATGTTACTGACTTAGATAATGCTTTACCTGAAACATCTAATGACCGGGAGACCAATTTTCAATATAGGACTAGTTTTATTACCATGTACTCTGTTGATTCACAGCTTATTAGATACGTCCTAAATAAAAATTGGAATCTATTTAAGGAAGATGCCATCCTCATTAATAAGATCGGTGATACCCCCAGAATTATTTTTAGGAGGGGATTAAATATGAAAATGCTTCTAGAGTATACTGGTAGGAATGTTTTAACGAATCATGGTATGAAGAAATGTGGGAGATGTCCACATTGTAAACATGTAGACAATACTAATACTTTTACGATTAATGATAATACATAAAAAATTAGGGGTAAATACTCTTGTGAGACTAAGTCGGTTGTTTACCTAGCAAGGTGCCAATCGTATCCTGTATTTTATATAAGCTAAATGGAGAGGCATTTTAAACAACGGATATATGAGCACCAGTATAACATTGGTAAGAGCAATATGAATAACGCCCCAGTGAAACATATCTTGTTTAATCAAGACCATTCCTTTCATTATATAATCATTGATCGTGTGAAGAAAATTATAAGGGGTGGGCCATGGGCTTTAAGACTTGAAGAAAGAGAACTATTATGGCAACTTAGAGTAAATGCATTTGCCTATCCAGGACTTAACGAGAGTTGCACATTAGCTTGTATTCTTAAACTTAAAGCCCTAACTAGATAGGTCTTTACCCTTATTATCGAATTATCAATATTTGTTTATATATATTATATTATATTAAAATATATTTATAATGAGTATATCTTTAACATCATAGATCAATACTGGGTAGTTAGGTTGAGTGGGCTGAATCAACAATTACTTTAGGCCTGGCTTGTTTACATTTGGATTATTTATTTTAACCATACAGTTTTATTTTGGTGAATTGTTATTGTCTCTTTAAGAAATGTTTTCTGGGATGGAAATATTGTGTTCTGGCAGACACTTTAAAAGTGGATGCTTTGTTATTGCAACGTATCTGAAGAAGTTCATTGTTAATGTTGATGGACGAAAGTGCAAATAAATTTTAGAAGAACCGGCTGCTGTGGTTTTTCATATGTTTACCAGTGGATTGGTTTCTGAAGGAGATGGATGGGAAAGAATCTGATGGACCTGAGATCTGAGCATGGTTATGCGATGACTTGGTAGCGACGCTATTTGATTTGTTGTGTTCAGATATGCACCAGTAAACTCCAGGCTCTGAACTGGTGGGAAGTTTGATTTGGCATAATTTATTGTTATCCCCAGCAACTGGCAAATCTAGGGTAAATAGTACCTGGATTGTTGAAGGAGATGCTTGAAGGGGGCAGTGAGGAGCCAGTTGTCCAGATATGGAAACACTCAGAATCCTTTGAGTCTCAGATGAGCAGTCACCACTGCCATGCATCTGGTGAAAACCCTGGGGGCTGTGGTGAGTCCAAAGAGCAGGGCACTGCATTGGTTGTGACTGGCTCCTAGCCAAAAGCACAAATATATTCTGGATTGCCTGTCTATTATGAAGTGATAGTATGCTTCCTGAAGTTCTGTGGAAAACATCCAATCATCCTTGCTAAGAAATAGCAGAATGGATTGAACCATGATGATTCAGAACTTTGACTTCTTTACGTAATTATTCAGTTTTCTCCGAACCAGAATTGGTCTAAGGTCCCCTGTCTTTTTGGACACTAAAAAGAAATGTGAGTAAGTTCCAAATCCTATTTGGTCTAGTGGGACCTCTTGGATGGTTCTTTTGTATAGCAGCTTTTGAACTTGTTGTGCTGATGCTGTCTTCTGATTGGGTGGAACATTGGAATACATTTTCCTGTTGCAAACAGGAAGTTGGAAAATGGAATGGAATAAACTCTGGATATTATTTTAAGCACCCAGAAATCTTCTGTTATATTTGCTCAGGAGTCTGAGTGCAAGGATAATTGTCCCTGACTGTCTCCAGGGTGGACAGTTGGTCAGCACTTCAGGAGTACTGGAAGGGTCTGTCCAGAAAGGAATCATGGAAAACATGATTTTACAGTCCTAGTCTGCCTTTACAGTGATGTCTACCATTGGCAATTTCTCCTGTGCCTCTGTTGGAGTTATCCCCACACTAATCTTGAAAGGTCCCTAAGATTTCTGGAACTACATTTTTTTACTATCTACGATTTCTGGAAAAGGTTTGTTGAGAGGTACGACACTTGATTCTCATGGCAGACAGAGGCTTTTCTTCTTATTCACTGTGGGTAAGTTAACCAATGAACAAATATGGAAGTGCCATCAAATGGGGCGTTGATGAAGGATGTCTTAAAAGGTTCAACAAAGTCTCATAGATGCATATAGGCATATCTCCTTAAGGCAATTCCTGAACTGGCAGCTGTTGAGGTGTCTTCAGCTGTGTGAGAGATCAACCTCATTGAAGCACTGGAAATTGAAAACAGAGTAGCCAGTTAAGATGATGTTCTTTTGAAATCATCTGCAGACATGGACTCTGAGAGAGAATTTTATAGCTCCCTGGTCACGTCTCTCTGTAATCTCATGAAATGTTTCAGGTAATTAAGATACCTCAAGGCAAAGGTCACCACTGCAAAGATTTGCTTTCCAAATCTGTCCAGCACTCTAGACTCCCTGTTAGGTAGACGTCAGAAGAGCTCTGTTCTGCTAGATCTTTCTAAGTGGCTGCATCTACTGGGACTCCTTTGCTCCAGTGGGGTCTATCCTTGGGAGGAGCTAAGAAATTGTCAGGTCTTTCTGAAATGGGTTTGATGGTATCCAACTCCTTCTATGCCTGGTGAGAAATTAAATCAATGAGCTCATCCCACAGGGGCAACCCAGGACGTGGATGGGCCAGAACCAAAAAACTTCCAAAAATACCAATTCCTCTGAGCAGGCATTTTTGGAAGACCAATCACCTTCCTGTCTGTGTATCTATAATATGTCTCCAAAGGAGATATCATCTAGTGGTGATTTGGGGGACCCTTCTCCTTCATCAAAACCGGTGTCCTCTGTCAGAGATTCCAGCAGAGAATCAATGTGCCTCTCTTGCACATTCTTTTCTGATGGAACTGGCTGTCTCTGTGGAGTAGGCTTGATTGACTCTGAGCTCAGAACCGAAGAGAAATGGGGAATGGATACAAGGAATGAAAAGCTAGTTCTCTGGAAAGAGGAAAAAGCCCGTTCCATGACCTTGAAAGCAGACAGAAACAGAGAAGCAGTAACCAACCACACCAGAACTGAGATTTCCAGAGCAGGCAGGCAGATCACAACTCCTATCAGATTGGAATCTTGAGAATGAAACCAGACCTGAACTGTCGAGCACAAAGATTCTGAGGGGCAGGGATAGATCTGACAACATCAGAGTCAATTCCGGTCCTGCAGATCCAAGGCCGACGATTCGGCTCTGGGACCCATTCCAATCTAAAGGCATAGGAGCAGAACTAGTCAAGGATATCATCAGAGTCAAAGGAGAATTCTTCTTCAGATCTGACTCCAGATCTCTCAGGGTTATTGGATCCTGGGGCTCTGAAACAGTGGTATGGATCAGAGAAGGAGGCAGAATAGTATGAGATGTGGTTGGAAGGCTAATGGATCCAATAGGGGATGTAGCCAGTATGACCCCATTTGAATCTGAGCTCTGAGAAATTTTTACATCATTCTATCCATATCCCTTTCTGATAATCTTCTGGAGGACCTGTAGGATGTAATGGAATATGGCCTTGAATGTCTCTTAGGAATCTTTATAAAGGAGAATGTAGAGTAGGACAAACAGGATCCAGGATGAACTCTGGAGGGCGAACTCTCTGAGAAGTGCCAGGGTTTTGATCCAAAGGTCTGGGATCCAAGATAGGCACCGTAGGACTAACAGATATTATGAGGTCTGAAGGTTTAGGATCTGATGGTTTTGGAATCGAAGATCTAGCCTTTGGAGCTGACAACATTGGATCCAAGGATTTTTGGATCTTGCTCTGTGGCTCAGATGAAGTCATAGCGGACTTCAGTAGGAAGCATTTGCTGTGCTCTGACAGAACAGATTTTGAAGATTTGGCAGGGGTTTGAGCCCCAGAAGAAGACATTGCAGCAAGAGGAAATAGGCCTTTCAAAATTAGCTTGCTGCATCGGTCCGCCAGACCCCTTGGATTAAAAGTAGAACAGATGCTGCAGTTGGTATGCAAATGAGCAAATCCGAGACAATAAGGACACTCTGGAATTTTACATCAATAAGAAGTGGAGTTCTTGTACCCTGTCGGCTTATCAGCCATGACAGGAGTACAGTCAACAGTGCACAAGAAAACTAGAAGAAAATAAAACTTTTTTTTTTTGTTTTTTTTAATCCGAGAACAGAAAAGTAAAGGAAAGAGAATTACCGGCAATGGTAATTAAAAAAAAAATACCCTGTGTTAACAGATAAAAGGGAAAAATACCACCTATGGTAAGGTTAGGAATACTATAAAAACAGTAGAAAAGGCTACCACTGTAGCATATACTAACAGCATACCTCTCAACTGTCTAGAATTTTGCAGAATATCCAGACTTTTGCCTCATATTTTTGGTCTGCTTCTCATAAAAGTTGTGATTTTCTGGATTTTTGTGATGAATCAGTGAGGATTGAATTTACTAAATAAGGACAGGCATTGGAGTTTCAGACTTCATATCTTTCAAAAAATTGCATGATAAGACAACACCTGTAATTCTAGCAACTTTCTAAGTTTATAAATTAATATGTACAATTTGCCCCTCATTTTGATGATCTGTCCCCTCCCCCATTATTTTTGGCTTTGTCCAGATTTTTTTGTGCAAAGAGATTGAGAGCTATGCTATGAGAGAGGATAAGTAAAGGAATGGAGAAAAAGTTTAGATATATCAACGACTTACAAAAAGTCACTAATTTCTAGCTCAAGAGAAGGAACCTGCATCTGACCATGATGGCGGCAAATGAAATCTGAGGTATTGAGGATGGTAAAATACAGTATGGGTAGAGGAAGGGGCTGGAGAGTTGAATCCAACATCTAGAGTATTTGTCCGAGTCAGATACTAGGGTCAGATCTGAACCCATGTGTTGAGGAAGAAAGAAAAGGACGAGATCAGATCCATATCTTTTGTTCTGTTTGTAATAAAACTATCACAATGCAACAATAATGTAAAAGGATACAACAGGCAGCAGCTTTGGAATTCTTAGAGCCTTTGCTCTGAGCTGATTGGCCTGGAACTATCTTAATGCAAACACTTCTCCTGAAGTAGCCTGATATACACTCAGTACATAGGAATGAAATGGGGGTGGGTGAGGGGGGGGGTCCCTCTCTCAACACACAAAGGGGAGTAGGTATTTTGACTTCAGCATGTTAACATTTCAGCATTTTAACATTTCAACATTGTACAATCAGTATTATGACTTTCTGTGTATTGCTTTTCAGTAGGCTGACATCGATCCTAGATAGATAGATGTATAGATGGATAGATGATTATGGTTCATTGATGTAAAGCTCATTTAATCTAAAAAAAAATGGTTCACTTGATTGAAAATTCTTCTGATCTAACACTCATTTCATATATACATAACATATCTCAAAAAGCTTTTTTGCGGGGTGGCAAGTTCCAATAAGCACCCTAACAAAAAATATACTAACTCCACAGTGGCACAGCCATGGAGGAAAAAATCTTCCAGACACACTGAATCACTGCTGGCACACATGCACAAATTTTTTTTTTGACATAGATGTACCACTTAGAGGATATCAGCAAGGCACTAATAATGATTAACACTAATTTGCATTGTAATTTCTATCCTCCAACTTCAAACCAACAGTCATTTTCAACAAGTTGGTATAGTTTCTGGTCAAATGTTATTCAGTCATTTGTGGTTTTGCTGAAATGAGTTTGACATCAAATGAACCTTTAATCATCTATAAATAGATTAGAAAGACAGCTAGATATAGATTTATACATTTATAGATATATAGCTATAGATATACATAAAGATACAGATATAGATATAGATATAGACATATAGCTAGAGGGAGAAAGAATAGCTGCACAAAGAAGCAACAGAGGTGATCTGTAACATATATGTGTGTGTGTGTGTGTGTGTGTGTGTGCGTGCGTGCATGCGTGTGTGTGTGTGTGTGTGTGTGTGTGTGTGTATCTATTTCTATGCTTCTATTTATTGAAAGCCCACTTAGTCGAATGACAAAAGGATGAAAAAACATTGCCAAAAATGTACTTAATGAACATCCGGATCACCATAATTTAACTCCAGGAAACTAACTACTTGGACACCAACACTTTAAAAATAAACCGAAGCAAATGAGACCGAACAACATGGGGGGCTTTGCCCCTACACCCCCAACTAAATATACCAACTCCAAGATCTCGCTAAAGTGCCTAAAAGGGCAAAGTTCACTATAATGGCCAAGTGGTTAGTTTCCTGGAGTTAAATGACAGTGATCCAGGTGTCCATTAAAGTAAATTTTCAGCAACATTATCTTGTCATTTTGTCATTCACCTAAGTGGGATTTCAGTAAATAGAAGTAAATTCATAGATATATGTCTGTGTGTGAATATATATGTATATATATATATATATATATATATATATATATATATATATATATATATATATACATGCACATATATGTATATGTATACACATACATGTATATATGTGTGTGTGTGTATGTAAATGCCTGTATATATTTAGATTGGAGGGGATATCCTGTTGTGAGTGGATCTAACTTGTCACCGACTAGATGATATAGCAAATGGGTTGTTGGAGTAACTATCAGAAACTGTGTATATTGTTACAACTTCTCTTTAAATATGAAAAATGTTATGTCTCTCAAAATTCACATGCTAATTTAGTAAGGCAATTCATTTTATTAAATTGGACAATGAAAATTTAATGTTATATTAATTTGGTATAAATAGCTGGACCAGGTCCACCATAAGGCAGATTAGGCAGGGCCCAGTGCTGGCTGGGGGACCATGCCATCACCATGCAATATTAAGTTAAACTGCAAAACAACAGCTTAAAAAATGACGGGACATTTACTCTTGCAAACACTCTTATATCTGTTGCTTACAAAAGGCCTGCTCAGCATACAACTCCAGACTCATTGGCAAATGCTTTAAGCCAATGAGAGAGATGAGAGAACAGATGTCTGGAAATTTGGCATGTATGATTTTGAAATTCAGAAATGTTTACAAATAAGCAGCAATCAGAGAGTTTTACAAGCATGGATTTGTACTTTGAAATTCAAAGACTGAGTGAAGCATGAATGCAAGCAAGTGCCAAGAGGAGTTTTGTTTTTTTACAGTGCATTTGTTTTGCATGAAATGATAGAATCCCAGGTCAATGGGCAAGGGAGGCAGCTTTTGAAGAGGAAGGTATGACTGACGTCTACTTTATTTGCAGCAGTTACTGGGGTGGTGCAGCGGTAGCATTGTTGCCTCACAGCAAAAGGCTCTCCCGTTCGATTCTTGGCTGGAGTGTGGGGAGTGCCTTCTGTGTGGAGTCTGCATGTCCTCCCTGTGGTTGGGTGGGATTTTGAAAGACATGCGTAAATGGGCGTGCCTTCGTTGAAGGTTGAATGTCGAGCTGGCACCTCGGCGTTCATCAAAATCTACTGCCAATCATTAGTGGACGGGAGTTCCACTATGGTGACCCCTAACCAGGAAAAGCCGAAAGACAACAACAACAACAACCTAGTGTGTGTGTGTGTGTGTGTGTGTGTGTGTGTGTGTGTGTGTGTGTGTGTGTGTGAGTGTGTGTGTGTGAAATGAACTAGTTAGATGGGATGTCTAGTTAAGTGGTTTACTGAAAGTCACACAGACTCAAACCCTATACTTTAGCTATAGGAGTTGAAAGACATAATCCTCTACACCAACTGCCAGTCTTACTTTAACTATTTTTTGGTAAATCTCCACGTTTAATTTTAACATTTTAACTCTGAATACATTTTAATTTAGTTTGTTTTTCTGCAAACACACAGGTATGAAATGTGGTGCGTCTGGGCTATATGTAGCACTTTGTGCAGATAAGTAGGGGTTTAAGCTGTTAAAGAGCTGTTTCTGTAATACATGGCTTGATTCTCTCAGCCTTCATTTGTCTTGTATGTGACTCTGCCAAATTACTTCAACAGAAAGCACTTCTCGGTTGTTCCTGAAAAGAGACACTTGGGTTCAGTGGGCTGTCCCAGGCTGTTCAACTGCATGACACATTTAACTTTTGAAATCCTGTACCCTTTACATAGATGCTAATTTATATTTCACTATGTGCTTTTTGAGTATGAATCTCAACACATCTATTGTAGTTTAATGGGTTGACAGATGCATTTTCACTAAATGTGTGTTTTAGAGAAAGAGGTATTTACTGTTTCTAGTGCTAGTCTGTTTTCAATATGATAGTGTATTGTTTTGTTTGGAAAATGTCTGTCAGTGTTTTTTCTATAAATGTGAAATAAAAGTTTTAAATGTATCCATATCTCTCTGGTAATTGTAAAATTAAATAATTAAATATTATGTACAAAGAGGTTTGAATTGTGTTTGTCGTAACTGTGGAGAAACAGAAAAGTAATGGGATAAAGGTATGGCTAGCAGGGGCCTGATTCATTACCCTATATAGAGCCCCATTTGTCCATGAACTAACTCTGCTGACTCTGGAGAATTATGCTGCAAAAATACAGTATTATTAGCCATGCAAGTGGGTCTGACCTGTTCTTAGAGATGTCAGATGGAATAGCTGTTCCTGATGATGTAGAAGACATATGCATATCATAAATGAGACATACTTGTCCTGCAAGCATGTAAGCCCCTCCCTTCTCTACCCCCCCAAAAATAGTATGTTGTATGCAAAAATATCTCTGATTTTTTTAGGATGCTCAGGTTGTTAAACAAAAGCTTCTGCAGTATTTATATTATCTTTAATTGCTTTGCTTTATTCATTGCACTAAAGAATGCATTTATTTTGTGCTTTATTCATTGCACTAAAGAATGCATTTATTTTGTGCTTTATTCATTGCACTAAAGAATGCATTTATTTATTATTAATCATGGACTGTGTAATATAGTCTCTACATGCTGCATTTAGTAGTCTACACATGTTGCATTTTTTAATATATTTTTATAGTACCTTTTTTACAATGTCCAGGAACTGTAAAGGGTTTGACATTTGTCACGTCATTTAGTGTGCATTATTTGTAGTAATGATCAGTACCATCTGATTTTCAGCATCCATTATGCAGTCTTTGTTGCATATTGCTGTGATGCAAGCTCATCTAAAAGACCAGAATGTAAAGGATTTCAGCAAGGAGTGAAAAGCTGTTACTTTGATAGTTAGTGCGGAGGACTAAAACTGTAAATTATTAATGAGCTACTTCCTATGGCAAGGGTGTGGGGTTTGAATCTTTCCACCTTCATTTACTTACTGTGCCATATTGAGCAATTCACTTAACCGTATAGTCTCATTAATGATCTCTAGGACTGTATGCCTAGCAACTATGAACTCATCGTCATTGTTTGTCAGTCATTCCCTATTTCATAGCTGATCTAGTTCATTGTGAAATTATTCAGATGACATTAACTTCTGCAGAAGGTGTGCATACTGACTTAGCATATTTTCACACAATTACTATTTTTTATACTCTCATAAATACTTGTCTATTTAACCTGTGCTACAAGTGGCTGGATCTTATTGTATGATGCCAGTTATCCTTATACAGCTTCATGTAGTTCATCCAATGTTACAAATAAAGTGCATGTCATTTCTTTCTTCAAAAAAATAAGGTATGTAAACAGCCAACAAAGTGGGTATGACTGCTATTGGGGGATGAAAGTACCTTTCAGTCTTCTCATATGGTCATTTTTAAATAGTCTTTAATCTGGCTGTAGGACTAGTGTGCATGCATGTGTGAATTAAGTTGGAATACTTTAGCCTCTGTGTGTTTGTGTGAAACAAATTTAAACCATGTGACTTTCATCATGATTATTTTTTTTTTTTACACAGACATCTGAGAAGGATGCAGTCAACAATGTAGCTATGATTGTTGGGCTTGGTGGATGTCTGTGGATAAAAATAACTGACCCTGAAGAGCTGATAAAGTTAAAAAGTGACATGTGCATTTGTGTAATACAAATTGGAATACTTTACTGTGGCCATTTTTTATCGCAATCAGGCATGTGATGTGTACACAGTTGATAAATTGGCCATAACTGTCGAGTATGGATTTTAACAAATAATAACAGCAATTAGTGTGGTATTTTATGGATTAATCTTCTGAAATTGATACTTTTGTTATTATTCGTTCATGCATTTTGTTTCACTTTTCTTACTGGAAAAATGTTCAAAACTACAAATATAAAACATAACCTAAACAAACTTTTCTATATTAAACAAGAAATACAATTTAAAACAATCAAGAAAGTGCATAAAGATCACATGATACATGGCCCTAAACATTTGCGTCGGGACCTATTTGTTGAGAACAGATTGGGGCCCAAGCTATACTTAATCTGCCACTGACTAGATGCATTTTCAATGAATGCCAGTTTTAAGAGAATAGAAGTTTATTGCTTTCATACTAAGTCTCTTTTCATTGTGAAACTGCTGTTCTTTGTTTTGTTTAGCAAATGGACTTCGGTGTTTGTACCATAAAATTTGAAATAAAAGTTTGAAAGTATAAACAAATCTCTGTAATCATTGCACAGTAACTGGTATAAACAATGTTCATGGTAAAAGGGAAGAGCCATTCAAGTAATGGGACACTAGAATGGCTGTGGGGGGCTGGTATATTAGCTTTCCTAGGGCCCCACTTGACCATGCTCCGCATTTGATAAAAATATGTAGCCTGAGAGATGTAATCAGGAAATTTACTGTTCTAGTTCAAGTATCATGAAAGGGTAGGGCAAGTACTCTACCCAAAGATTCATGATTCCTGTAGTTTGATGTTACACTTGGGGCCTATTGTGGATAAGCCTGAAGGATTACTATGTGAATAGTTTGCGTTGCACTGGAATGAAGGCTAGACTAAGGCCTACAGTAGTAGAGTAAATTTTACATCCCAGTGAGAAACTGACCTTGTACAGAACAAAAGTGGTGGAGTTTCCTTTAAAGACTGAGAAAATTGCATATAAGGTATTGTGTAAACAGAGTATATACATTTGATTTCAGAATTGCTCAGGAATTCCAGAAGAGAAAAGAGTTACTTTTTATTATTTTGCCAGTGGAAATAAATGCCCAAACCTAAGAGCACTATTGTCATGTCATACTTTAAATAAATACAACCTCTACTGTGTTTAAAAAGTTGATGCTGATGGAAAATATAGGCAGTTTGGCCAATGAATTTAGAAAAAAAATAATAACTAGCACATATTCTTCTACCATCAAGTGCTGGGACTGTTTAAGCTAGTTTTTCTTGGGCTTGGTAGACCATAGGTGCGTCTTCCTTAGACATTACAATTCCCTGTGGAGATTGGGGATCACTGATGTAGTGGCAACAGTCATAGGATGTGAAATGGGGAGTATTGAGCTAGATGTCACCAACGAAGAGGAGGGCATCCTGTCACATTATACTCACTGAAATCCTTCATGCAATGACATTTTTTTTTAATTTGTGCATGTTTTGTTAATTACACTTTCCAACTGGGTTGAAGCCCCTTTTCAGTGGAGGCCAAAGCGCACTGCTTTGTTAGAATCCCACATTAGAAAAATGGAAACTCAAGGAATTAAACAGAGAAATATGAGATGAAGCTCATTATAGTTTCATAGGTAACTACTAGGATAACTGCCTTGAAGGGCCATTTTAAGCCTAGCCCATTACCTGAGGTCAGAATCAAACCCTGTACCTCCTACACATGAAGTGAAAACTTTAACCATTATGCCAAACCCACCACTTAAAAGACTTATTCCTCTATGCTAGACTGACAGATATGTACTTGGCATGTAGAATGAAGAAAATGATCTGCCTATGAACACTAACAACCATCTGTAGTATGATGGCCCCTTGCTCATCTTTTCTCTCCTCTGTCAGATATTGAGCATTCTAAGCCTATAAACACTTAGAAGGCCATCCTTGTAAAGAGAGATGGAAACCATTTGTGAAATGGAAACATTCACTGCTTGCTCCAATGTGTAGCGTTTCCATTGTGAACTGACCAATGGGATGAGCAATTTGAGCAAGAGAATATGAAGTCAGCCTCAGGGATCCTCCTCAGATGCTCTCAAACAATCTAATCCCCTGGCAAAATATTACAGTGTCACTCTGTTCTTTTCCGGAGTTCCTGAACAATCCTGAAACCAAATTGTCTGTATGTTAGGGTGTACGCCAAGGTGTGCTAATTATCCAGTTTGGGGGCATAAGGGTTGCATCTTTGGTCTTTGCATAAGATGCTATCTTGTTACCTTCAACTGACTGTCATAAAGAGTATGCAGTGAACAATTCATTGCTGTGTGGGAAGTAGCTACAATGAAAATCTGTACCTCCAAGTCAATGGCTTTGGTGCCTTACAGGAAAAAGTGGATTAGTCTTTGAAGGTGAGGGGCGTCAGGCTACCTTGGGTGGAGTACAGTAACCTTCTTAGATTATTGTTAAATTAAAAATAATTTATATATATAGATATATATATATATATATATATATATATATATATATATATATATATATCATAAGATCATAGGCAGTTGCTTGGCTAATAGCCCTGGGCCCCTTCCAATCCTAGCCAAGAGTTTATCCCCAAAGAGAAACCTCAGTCAGCACCTGTCACCCCTGTCAGTGAGGGACACAGGTGGAACCCCTGGGACAAATTTGTGGTTTCCCATCCACTCATCAAGGCTGCGCTTGAAGAGGGTTAGTGGGGTGCTCTGTTTGACATGTATAGGGAGTCTATTCCAGAGACGAGGCAGCCTCTGGAAGACAGACCTGTCTCTCCAGCAGGTTTTGCTGATGTCACATTGTGATGCCAGTGCACTGGCCCAGCAATCAAGGAGCCTCGTTCCTCACCACTAACACCAGTGAGGGGAATCCATATAGGGAAAAGATAATAAATACACACACCGTAAAGTGCAATTTCCCTTAAGAGCGCACAGAGATCACAGTCAGTCTGGGGCTGGTTTCTTCCTTTCACTCCAGGTCACCAAAAAGACTCCCCACTGGCACATCTATAGGGTCCAGATCTCAGCCTAGTGGGCAAGCTAAAACCTCCAGCACCCTCCCTGTCCAACCAGTGCTTTGTGTCCCTGCCCAAGTAGCTGACACACACACACACACACACACACACACACACACACACACACACACACACACACACACACACACACACACACACACACACACTCACACACACACACTCACACACACACACACACACACACACACACACACACACACACACACACACACACACACACACACACACACACACACACACACACACACACACTTTGAGATAGGAGTCATATACAGCCACACAGACACTCCTGGGGAAGGCTGGCACAGGTTCTTCAGCTGTGCCCCTTTTCTGCCCAGTCTAAAAGGTAGTACTGGCTGTCACCACCCACTAATATCAGCTACTCAAAGGCCCTTCTGAAAGGGTGTCCAATTATTACTGTGCAATATCATTATCCAAATGGTAAGTGTGACTGAACAGTCAAGGCTTATTAGAGTGACTTGGTACAGTATCACTATATACATGCAATGTACTCTAGAGCTTAAAGTAACTCTACATAAAACAGCCACAGTTTAAAGGTTTAAAAATATTTAATAATAAATAATAAAAACACAAGACAATACTTCTTACTACATAGTGCTAGTCAAGACTTCGGAGATTACAGAGAAATACTTAAAATAATACAGTAGCAAATGATCTGACATTACAGAAAAACAAACTAGTCTAATCTTCCTATTTCCTAGCTATATCTAAGAGAAAACACAGTTCTAAAATAAACTTGTATATAGAGCAAAACACTGCTGGTGATGGATGTTCTCAAGACAAAATGCTCAGAGCTCTCTGATTATCTCTCTTTAAATTGATAACACAAAGCTGCTTCACATGACATCATTCCTCACACATCTCTTGTGTTCCCAGGCTAAAAAAACTGCATTTATATTCTTTACACCTGGTCAGAAACCAGAGCAATAAAGGACATTTATACATGCAAATTCTAGCCATTAACTCTGGTCTTAAAACAATAGGCCGGATGCCCCCCTCTAGACATACCGACTCCAAATTTTGACATCAAAGACAGTCATAAAATGCTTGACTTAACTTTCTTACAGCAGAGTGCACTGTTGTCACATTTTTGCAGTTCAATATCCAATGCTGTCTTTTCACATTTAAGAGAACAAGCCTGTGGCTTACATTAATATTTACAAATGACAGAATTATCTACAAAATTTTATCTCGCTAGGCTGGCAGCCTTCACCTATCTTCACACACATATTAGATTTAGGCCTTTTGTTTGGGTAGTGCATGAGGAGTTAGACTTATGGATATGGAGCATCTCTAGTAGGGAAGGGTCCGAGATTGCCTTGTAGGCAAGATACAGATAACCCCTGAGCAATCTGAATGATAATGAGTGATAATGATTTGAGGCTGTCTGATCAGGACATGTGTTGGAGGCCATGGATTCTTTTTGTGAGGTATTTCAGTGGCCATTCCAGTTGGTGCAGATGTTTGGATAAGTACATCCCAAACGGGGCGTTATACTCAATTATCTGTCTAATGAGGGATGAGTATAGAGATGTAATAACCTACTTTTTTCTGGATGCAATCCCTTTACTTATGGGATGAACCAATGAATGTCTTTTCTGACCACTGCCGCTACATGATGGTTGAATGTGAGGTTATCAACCTGAGTGCCCAGGTCTCTCAGCACAGGTTGTGTGCTTAGGGGAGTGCTCTTGATGTGGTAATCAATAGGTGTTATGTTTTTGCCGAATGATATGATGATACTTTTTTTTTTTTTTTGCATTTAGCTTGAGGTCATGACTTTGGCACCAGTCATTAGTTGCTGAGACCTTCTTGCAGTATGCTAACATCATATGAGAATTCCGACAACACCCAACTTCTAGTTGTCCACAAACTTGGTAAGCCACAGGCCCTTTGTCTTTGCCTGGACCTCCGAGAAATAGATGCCAAACAGTAGGGGTCCCAGAGCAGATCCCTGTTAAACTCCACTAGTGACAGGTCTGCTATTGGAGGTGGAGGTGCCTATTTTGACTTTGAGGGTCCTGTCAGTGAGCCAGTTGGCCACCCATCTGATAAGATAGGGATTTACGCCAGGTTTTGTTAGCTTTACAATAATGCCTGACTGGAGGATTGTGTCAAAGGCCTTGGCCAAGTCAAGGTAAGCTGTTTGTACTGACTTTCCCTCATCCAGGACCTTGGTGACAGTCTCAAAGAAGTGAACCAGGTTCAACAGGCAAGATTTGCCCTTGACCAATCTGAACTGGGTGGGGTCAAGTGCTTGGAAATTGCGTATGTTCTTGTTTATGTGATCCATAATAATACCTCCATGGCTTTACAGATCAGACTTGTCAAGCTAATGGCGTGATAGTTTCCAGGGTCATTAGTGGTTACCACCTTAGTGTAAGGGGATGACAATGGCAATTCCTCACTCTGCTGGAATGAAGACGGTACTTAAGCTGTGGCTGAACAGAGTGCTCAATGTATATATATATATATATATATATATATATATATATATATATATATATATATGTGTGTGTGTGTGTGTGTGTGTGTGTGTATATATGTATATATATATATATATATATATATATATATATATATATATATATATATATATATATATCTCAAGAGATTGAATGGTAGAAGGAACAGTGGTAGAAGTGCTGAACGCATCTTCCAGGACTCTAATAGTTACAAAGCAAAGACTCCTTTTACTGGTCAGTGTACGTCCCTATCCTTACCTATGATCATCAGCTTTAGTAGTGCACAAAAATATGAGATCAAAGATGCAAGAAGCAAAAATTAGGTTCTTTGACATGATTGCTGGGCTAATTTTCCAAACTTGAGTGAGGACCCTGGCAATTCAATAAAAGCTAGCTATTGTTCCTCCATGTTGAGAAGAGTCAGTTGATGTTGTTTACAATTAAGTTCATAGGTGTTTACTAGGCTAATGATCATAAAGGCTTTGTTAAGCCTTGCCATGCATCCCAGATCTCTGGCAAGTTCTGATACCCTTGATAAGTATAAGCATGGTTCTAAGAGATGAACCATTTACAGGTTACTTGTGTCCATTAGAGACATAGGTGCCAAACCTGGGATGAATTTCCAGTTTCCCATCTAATTGTCCAAGCTGCACTTAAATTAGGTTAGGGAGGAACTCTGCTTCACATGGCTGGGGAGTCTATTCCATAGATGGGGTAGTCTCTGAAATACATACCTATCTCTCCAGCACTTCTTATTTATATCACAGATCCTTGTTTCCTGGCTATATTAACTTAATGAATTGTTGTGGAGTCTACCTGCAAGGCCCCACATATGAAAATATCAGGAAAAAAAATGAGATTTTCCTAGTTCTGTTTTTCATGATCTATACATGTCCAAGCATGAACAGGTCCTCCGTTTTAATTTGTGCATATGAACAAGATTTCCAGGTATCTTATACAGACAAAATACATAATAAGCTATATATTTCATCCAAGGATATCATTTAGGCCCCAGAATTCATCATTCTAACAAAGGATATCTTAAGACGGATTCCCTTTATTTAGTCGACTTACCAAAATATTAAACTGTAGAATGTTGAGACTAGAATATCTAAGTCTCAGAAGACTGAAAGTTTAAAATGTCAAGTGTCTTAAAGTCAGATTTGTTTGTATATTAGTGCTGTAGTGTTTTAATAGTGTAGTGTTTCTTTAAGACATTTTGTTTTGACTGGAGGCAATATGGAGAAGGTTGTAGTATTATGTGGTAGTAGTAGTAGTATACTAGGTGTAGTATGGTATGTGGATATTTTTATGTTAGTTTGTGAGAAATGGGTAAGTGATGTTTTATTTTATGAATAGTTTTATAATATTTAAAGAATGGTGGAAGTTAAACTGATGGGATAAATTACTAGGAGGGAAAGTGTGTATGTTGGCTGTATTTAGGTGTGTTGTGCAGGGAACGGATATGTGTGTTCATGTTTTGGAAATTGCAGTACAGTGGTGATAGGGAAATGTACCTTTTCTCCACTGTAGTGTGATCTCGGAGTTTGTATATTTAATTTGTAGGGAGTGTGGGGGGTGCAGGGGGGCAAATGTAGAAAAGGTTAATGTGCAGTTTTTTAGTATGGTTGTTATGTGTTAGGTTATAGTGGGGAGTAGTGACCCTATCAGTAGTGTGACATACTGTTTTCGATGTTTTGGACTAGGATATTATGGCTGTCGGTTTTGTGGATTTTCGAGTTTTTGCTCTTTAGTTGCTTTGGTCTTGATGTATTGTACTTTGACATTATGGCCATTTGATTAAATGAAGTAGACCCCTTAAGACCCCTCCACACTATTTATGTATAATATACAAAACCCACTACAAAGATAAAATATGAGGAGGCAGTCAAGTAGAATAACAAAGGGTGAATAAGACTAAGAAGCCTTTATTATACTAATACTTGAAAACCTGGCCAGCTAAGGGTGATTAAGTGTCCCAGCAAATGCACATTTGTTGTCAACAAATCCATAAAATATCTGGTACAAATATGAAAATATCAGATTAAATTTAGAGTCAATGTTTTCCAATGTATTAAGGCTTAAAATCCATATCAGCAAGTCAAATTTACAAATATCCGGAACTTGTGTTATTAAAAAGACTAATATTTTAGTCTCAAAATATTGACCTCTAATAAAAATTGTCCTTCCAGGGCCACAGGACAAGCAACAAAGATTAAAGTTATCAGAACATAATTTTGAAAGTGAGCCAGGCATACAGAGTAGGCAAAAGGATGTTAAGCAGAGGAAATCAAAAAGTGAACAGTAAAAACACTTGTAAAAGTCAACACAGTAACGTCAATATTAAAAGTAATATAAGCAACTCTTGGATAGGAAAGGCCCAATAGCTGACAGATAACTTAAAAGAAAAGTAGTGAAATTATTCATTGAAAACAGTTCCAATGTTTAGTTGAAAGAAGTAGTAAAGAGTTCATCCAAAGAATGCAACAGAGCTTTTCAGACAGTGCATAACTTCCAAGTGCCGCATCAGCAATCAAATAGACACTCACAGAAAGTGCTGGCCAAGCAAGACTGTTAAAGATCAGCAGATTGCTATCTATATACTCTGCATACACTCACACCATATTACTCAAGTAAATCCCAAGAAATCACAAAAAAGGAGAATGTGAAGCAGTCAGCAGAAGAGACACAAAACAACAGTCCCGACTGCAGCATTGTAGCAATGGATCAGAATAAAACAGATGCAGGGAACAAGGCCAGAATATTAGGTAGCTATGAAAACCAATGAAGAACAAAACAAATCACTAAACAATCTTAGTAAAGCGGCAACGGAATGCTTGGGGTAGGAGCATAAGTAATAAGATGAACTGTAACTCTATATGTAAATCCTGGGAGGGCTAGGCTGGGTGCAAATTGTTTAAATCACTCCACAGAGAAGGTATTAATGCTAAGACAAGCATAGCGGTAGGGTACTAAAAGGAAAATAGTAGAGTACTAACAAGAGGTGTTATCAATGGGACAAATGCCAGAGAAAATCAGCTTTGTTCCTTTTTGCTGGTTTCTGGGCAAAGAAATAAGCACAACAGAAGGAAGAAGAAAAAGACATGGTTCCACTTTGTTCTAAGCTGCGAACAAATTTATAGCACGACGGTGACCGTTTCCACAGCTTCCCTTTGACTAGATGGAGGACAGTGCTGGGCAAGATAAAATTTTCTGTGTAGTTACTGGTCATCATATTGCAGTATGATTCCAGAAAGTAGGAAGAATTTTTTATTATGATCATGTTTAATAATATTTTGCTCAAACACTTGGTAATATTTTGCTCAAACACACAGCAAAAAAAAAAAACAAAAAAAACAGATTTCACAAATGTTCTTAAAAAGGGACAAAAACCAAAGCAATGCTAAGTTACTAACAAGCTCAGTCATGTTCAATGCATTTGTAGCAGTGTGGCAGAACTAAGCAAAGGAAACAGCCCTTCTCATTTATGGCTATCCTCAAAATTTTTATCACTGACAGTGTACAATCAAGCTAGAGCAGTACCCCAGTGAACTGCTAAGGAAGAAGAAGTTATAACACACTGCCATCTAGTGGTCAAGAATTTGAAAGATGTGGTCATGGTGGTGCAGCGGTTAGCATTGCTGCCTCACAGCAAGAGGTTCTCTGGTTCGATTCTCAGCTGGGGTGCCTTCTGTGCGGAGTCTGCATGTCCTCCCTGTGGTCGCGTGGGTTTCCTCCAGGTGCTCTAGTTTGCTCCCACATCCCAAAGACATGCAGTAGGTGGATTGGACACTCTAAATTGGCCCTAGGTGTGAGTGTGTGCATGTGTATGCCCTCTGTGGAAGGTTAGGCGCCGGGCTGGCAACTCGACACCGTAAAAAATTCCACTGCCAATCATGAGCAGACAGATGATCCGCTATGGTGACCCCTGACCGGAAAAAAGCCAGAAGAAGAAGAAGAAGTCACAGACTGCTGCATGAGAGTGCTTTGGGGAAGTGTTACAGAATTTGCTCAGTGGTGCCATCAGAAATATAAAACAGACAGTGGCCAGATAACCAGGATGGACTGCAGCCATTATGCAGATATCAAACTGCTCAGAAAAGATTTTTAAAAATGATGTTTATATAGCACTGCTTTCATGTATTAACTAGTCAAGCATTGACATGTTTTTTTGTTTGTTTTGATTTTTGCCAAAAGAACAGATTTATTTCCAAACACCTTTATTGAATTATCACTTGTGACACAGGCAAATTTACATTCCTATAAAAATAACCAAACTATATTAACATAAGAAACATTATATTTCACATATATTGCTATATATCATATAACCTAAGCAACATTACATAAATTATTCAATTTCTGACTTTTTTTTAAACAAGAAACATCTTTAGTAAACCATCATCTACTACACAGGCAATCGTGCATTTATATAAATGAAAGCAAACCACACCGACACAATCCTAGTTGCAAGCATTTTAGATCAGAAACCATACTGACATACTCCCAGTTGTAAACATTATACATCACTTATAATCTACCCAATCTTTCTCACTCAAACATTACATTGCTCATTTAAGTCCTGCCACCTTTTAAACCTCATTCTTTCCCTTGCATGTATTGTTCCCACAATTCCCATTTTTTCCTGTGTACTTTGCTCCTACCCTTTTCTAAAGATCTCATTTACAGTTGTTTTATCTCTGTTACAATATTCACTACTTCCAGTATAGTTGGTATACATTTCAATTTCCATTTTCTAGTAACTGTTTTTTTGGCAGTCACCGTTATTAGACACAGCAAGGCCTTACCATGTCTAGGCAATTCAGATTCTGTATCATAGATGATCATTTCCTTCATCAGACCAATCTGCCCACCCAGCATCTCCAACATGTATCCCACAGGGAATATTTAAAGCCACCAACTCACCGCATTCCCAGAAAATATATTCCCAGTTACCTCTTTTTTCCCCTTCACACCTCCAACATGTGGTGTCTGCCTGAGGAAATATTATCTGGAGTCCACTTGGGGTATAAATATATGGATGTAAACATTTCCAGCCAAAAAACCTAAATATTATAGATTTTGTTGCATATTTGGGAGACATACATATATCCTCCCACTACAAAGACCTCCACACTCCAGATAAATATGACCAAAAAGATCCAAACGTGGAAGAAAGTAAAATATGTTAAATGTTCTAAATAAGACAACCGAACAGTAAAAAGCCAATGCTTTTTCTAGCTCCTCAGTGTCACCACCTTCTTGGAATGTAAGAAAGTATCCATAAAACTTCACCTTTATACAATTAAAATGCAAATTACATCCAATCGAACAACTGAAACCACTTTGTTCTTAAAGCCAACACTTCCAGTTTACTTCATTATTCAGTCCCTTAACCTAAGATGAGCAGCTGCATTTCTGAAATCATGTATTAACTTCTGCTTTTATAATAACTAGAGCCTCCTAAACAGCCCCCACAGATGTTTAACATTTGATTGGCTCAATACCAATATGGAATGTATTAGTACAAAGGCTGACCCTTTATGCGAATTCCAGCTTCGAACGTCATACCTCAATCTCTTACACAATACCCATTTTTGCTCATTTTTATTTTGTAATGTGAAGTGCATGTGGCAAGACCACTCAGTCTTAATGCCAAACCACATTTAAAAATGTAACTGACTGTTAAATTCTTCCCATGAATTTAATATTATAGGCATTTTCTAGTCCCCCCTTTAAACCTCCTTCCTATTTATTACTTGCACATCCCTGTATGCGAGTAATGTGCCACCTAAGTTCCAACTCACAGCACCTCTGTTTTCCCTTTGTTATTTTACAGCATAATACATGCTTACCTGTGATGCTGGTCAATGTTAAGAACCTACCCAAACCAACCCTTGAGGTCTCATTGATTTTTTAAGGAACTAACAAATCCTATAAGAAAAAAAAAAATAAAAGGCAATTACCACAAAAGTAAATTGTGTTTCTGAAAAGCATGGCTTATAAGTAAATATTCAAGTGCTTCTATGATTGATCAGACATCATAGCCCAATCTAGTTATCCAGTTCCTCATTTCCATCTTCTTATTCTCACTCTATCCAAGGTAAGTTTGTCTTCCATTTACCAATTAAGTATGTGGAATGTTTTGATCCGGCATGGAACTGAATGTAACTCAGCAGATTGACTTCCTGATGATTCCGCTGAATTCTATGAATCTAGTCAGGTATTTGCTTCACTTCCATGGTTCTTTTATATCAGTGCCTCCAAAGCCTGACCAGATTCTGTAAATGTTTTAATTCCAGATAGAATTTATCCTTTTACATTTGCCAGTTAGACTGAATTCCAGTCTTAACTCCTTACATAAATGGGTAGCCGGGAGAAAGTATGCTTTTATTGTTGTCTACAGGGAGTAGTCATTGTCAACATATATTTAATTACCCAAAACTTCAGGTCTTGCCCTTTTCTTGAGAGAAGTGACAACTTTTTTTTTTTTTAGGCTATAGTGTTGAAACATGACTATTATAGGATGTGGTTGTCTCTTCTTTACTGCTAATGGAGTACAAACTGAGTTCACAATATCTATTAATATTTCAGTGTGAGGTATCCAAGTCCATCTACTTATCTGTTCTTGCATAATGCTTTTTCAGTCTTTATTCACAACTTTTTTCTGGTATTTGGTTAAATATAAAATTTTCCCTGCATGCTCTCTCTTTCAGTTCTATTAGTTCTATTAGTTTTTTTTCCACATCCTCTTACCATGTTTCACATTCCACTGTATTTTCCTTGGTTTCCCCATTCTGCTTTCTGTAACCATTGCATAACAATGAGTAATAACATAAGGTTTCTTCCATTGTGTCTAAACTTTAATTATTAATTCTAATATAGTACTCCAATAAGCCCACAGTTATGATCAGTCCTGAGTGCATTTCATCAAGTTTCTGCTCTAGTTTACTGACAGTCATATTCTCACTTGAATAAGCCATGATATTTCAGTTTTTTTTATCTCTGTTTCTGATTATAGAACATCATCCACTTTTTTCTTATGAGACATTCACTTATAAATTATGATTAATTGCCTACCAACAAAATATATATAGTCACACTGAAGAAACTGACTTTTTTATCAAAAATGATTTTTCCCTTGCTTGGAAAGGTAAGAGTAATGCTATTCTTAGCACCACACCATACTGGAAGCCCTTTAAAACTGAATTATAATACCAATCATTGCTTTGGCTAAATGAACAAATTGAACTGGTTACACTGACATCTTGTTCCCCATTACAAGAGGAAAATACAAACAGAACTTGAATTAATATATGGACAATCCATATCCTCCACTAGTCAAAGGGTACAACATTTGATGGTAAAAGAATGCACAGTACTGTTCTTTCCTAATTTAATTAAAACTATTCAGAAAATCTCACCACGAAAAGAGCAGAACCAGGCTTATCAAATCAAAAAAAAAACATTTACCTCAATTAATATGTACAGGTTATATCTGCATGAATGTGTAATTAGTTTTTTTTGTGCAATTCTGCTGGCTGATACAAAAAGTGAGTTTGAATACAGTTCCTTGTTTTACTTAAAAGGGTAATAAATGCATAATGTAAAAGGTCACATCATTGAATATTGTGAAATAACATCTGTAAATGCTTAGGCAGAATTATATATTTCCATGAACATTGTTGGAATCTAAAGGTACTTAACCCTTTCAGTCTCTGAATTTTGCTGTACACACTAGCAATATGGCTTGTTGCTATTAATTAATATCTCTCAAAGTGCAGAGGAGGAATAAGTTCTAAAAGAAGGCAGGATTTGAATGAGGTATGTAATATTTGACTGACAGTGACTGGATAGATGTGATGTATAATATTTGCAACTTCAAGTTATGTCAATATGGTTTGTGATATATAATGTTTGCAACTAAAATTATGTTAGTATGGTTTGTTTTCATTTATATAAATGCATAATTGTCTATGTCATATGTGTTAATTTTTATATAAATTAATACTTACTATTCCATCTTTAGAAATTTCACTGCTACTGTAGTAAGTAGGATATCTTATAGATTGTAATTTAAACTGTATGTTATCTTACAGGTTAGTTTTTGCCTGTTGTTAATTTATTATACTACCCTGTCTACTATAGTTTTCATTATGGCCGATGCCTGGGTTGGTATTAATCCAAATTTTGACCAGTTAACTTTCCAGGCTAACAAAGGAAGAAATAAATAAACACATGTTAACAGAAACAAGGGATCATTATATCAATGTGCATTCACATCTGACTTGCCACTTCTCTGGACATGTTTTGGTTTGCGAGCTGAGATATGTTATCACTGGCTCAACAGCGACAGTATAAAATGGATCTGGACTGCAGGAATTGCCACAGTTTATGCTTTTGGACTAGTTTATTCATTTTGTATAAATAATATATGTCACATGCAAGGATTTATAGTTTTAAAAAGGACAGAGATGCTTCCTATACTTTTAAGTTACAGATTTTAATATAAAAATGTTTTTTTTTTCTTTTTCAGGTCAAGCTGAATAATTATTTTCTTTTTTTGGTGTGAGTGTGTTATTTCAGAAGTTTATGCTATGCACTGCTTGAGTATACATTGAAGATCAAGCTGGCTAAGTTCATTAATTAATTTATTTTGCTTATGCATATCCCCCAAGATGAGAATAGTACCAGCCAAAGATATTTTCCAAGAAAGACGAACTACAATGAGAAGGCAATGTGCAAGTTCAGTGGTAAGGCTGAAGAAGTGACCCCACAGATTAAGATTTTTGATAACAGATCCAGAAAATATCTGGCATATATATAAAAATATCAGATAAAATTTAGGGTCAATGTTTTCCAAAGAATTAAGGTTTAAAATCCATATCAATGAGGCAAATATATGAATATTTGGAACTAGCGCTAATAAAATGAATGGAATAGCTTGGTCTCAAAATAAAGTCTTCAAACCATCAGGTGCCAAGCAGGGAAATACAACCTACAGCAATGCTTAAAGTTATCTGAATAAAGTTTTAGAAAGCAAAGCGGGCATACAGACTAGGCAGTAAAACATAAAACAAAGAAACAATCAAAAAGTGAACTAAAAAAATCACTTGTTAAAGACAACACAGTAATGTCAACATTATAAATAATGGTTTTAGTGGGATAGGGATCCCCCACATAACCACTTATATTTTAACATTCCACTTAAATTTTCTTATCCATAAGACAGTGGATGGTGTTAGTGAGTATGCACTGAAAAGGGATTTTCTCAACCATCATGTTTTGGCACTACCTATCAGCTAGACATAACAGATGCATTCAGATTGTTTGGAGATTATTGAATTAAATTAGGAAATAGGGCCATTAGCCATTATCTGGTAATGTTCTGAAGTGGTCAATGCTATCCATAATGTGCCTAGAGACATAAGGGTATCTAAGGGAATATTTAGATGGGTATATATTTTGGTTCCCCCTGTTGTAGTGTCTTTAATGATGCTGGCATACTAAAGCTAAGGTTCTGAAGTGACTGGTCCAATGTAGGTGGAAGAATCAGGAAAAGACGTTAATTCTGGAAAATCAATAAGACCAGGTGTGGACAGTATTGGTTAAACTAAGAAAGTGTCTTAAGTATTATGACCGACAGTTAAAGCTTTTATATATAGATTGTATATGAGACCTACGATGCCTCAATGATTGAAATTAAACACAACTGATACTTGGAGCTGTAACCTGGAAGAAGACAATAACTTTCACATTTTGGAGCAGTCAGAAGATCAAGCCTTATTGGTGGCCAAGGATGAACACAGGATAGCAGCAGATTTCTTCAGCTCCACCAATTTCATTACACTGACAGGAATTATATACTTAAAAAATTAATTTTTGAAGTAATTTTCTTTCTAAATACGTTTGTTTTATATAGTTCTTGAACTATATCTAAAAAAGAAAGGAAATCTTAACAATATTCCTGTCAGAAATCACTGTGGAAATTTTCCTGTCAGTTTATCAGTCTGAAATGAGTTCCAGTAAGACAAATTCTCAAGACTCCAGCATCAAGAAAGAACTTCAGTCTCTGATAATTATAATCCAGCAACTTACTGATAAAATGGATAAAATGGATACTAAAATAGACACCTTCATAGAAAAAACTACAAAACAAATAGACCTGTTACATACAGACTTGCAACAACAGAAGAACCAGATGACAGGCATAGAAGAAGCTGTGAATGACATGGAAAATAGAATCCAAGAAGAGGAAATCAACATTGAGTTTCTGCTGAAACAAAATACACATTTACAAACAAAGCTGGATGACCTGGAAAATAGATCTAGGCGCAATAACATTAGGATTTTTGGACTGCCAGAAAATATTGAAGGTAACGATATTACTTCTTTTTTAACAACTTGGCTCCCTAAAACTTTAGACTTACCAGAAGCATTCGCTTTTGGTATCGAAAGAGCACATAGATCTATAGCCAATACTAACTCTAACAAAAAATATCCTAGATCAGTTATAGTTAGATTTCTATCATCTTTTGATAAAGAGATGGTTCTTAAATCTGCTTGGGCTAAAGCTCCTGTTAAGATTAATGAGACAACTGTGCGTTTTGACAATGGCTATTCTTCCATGGTAATAGCTAAAAGAAAAGTTTTTCTGCCACTAATAAGGGAGCTTAAAAAAGCACAGTTTAAAACATACCTTCTGTTTCCTGCCAAGCTTAAAATCTTCCTTCCTGATGGTCCTAAGGTTTTCGATGATTTAGACTCTGCTTTACTGTTTGTCAAAGAAAACAGGATTTTGGATAAAATAGAAGAAATGGAATGGGCTAGTTCTTCATTAAAGAGATTGGCAACTGAAGCTTCGTGGAAGACTTCAGAGAAGAAGAAGAGACTAAAAACAAATGATTTGTTATATGTTTTTTTCTCTCTCATCATTTTAGTTCATTATTAATCTTTTGAATATAGTTCCTGCATTTCCAGAAAGCCACAAATATTTTGGAAAAGATTTAATCAAAGTTATTCTCTATGTGCAAAGAAATGTTTTGTTTCATAACCAGTCAAAATACCTGAAGATTTAATGGCAAGCTGTGATTCAATTTGTTTCTCTTTCTGAAAAGAAGTAAGGTTAGTAATTTGATACATTTTTTTATCTTTACCTTTTTTTCCTTCTCCTTTTATTATTTTCTTTGTTTAAACAATGACATTCTATTTAGATTATGTAGTGGGTAAAGGGTGGGGAGGGCAGGAGAGAACAGTAATGAAAATATCATTAATAGAATAATAACATATTTATTCCTTGTAAAAGTTTTATAAGTTCTTCAAATGCTATTTCTAATTATACTTTCTTGATTATACTGCTTATGCCTGTTTGTAAATAATCTGTTATGCTTTAACTAATAATAATCAGAACTAAATAAGAGTAAATAATATGTTTTATTTTAACTCTATTAATATAAACAGTAAGTAACATTCCATTGTATATACTTCTTACAGCTTTCTCTTACATTTTTTTATTTCTGCCTCACTCCCTTTTATTTTCTACTCTCTTTTTCTTTTCTTTATTAATATATAGAAATGCTTTTGATTGTGTGGGCACAGTGAATAATAGGATTTGTATGAAAATTGAGTTGGGAGAAGAATGTTGAGTTTTATTGCTTGTTGGTAATTTTGGGCTTAATTTCACTTACATAGAGGCTGTAATGATCTGTGGAATACATTGTGAAGGTTTTGTCATGTTTAGATGCATTACACTGCTAAATGAATGTTTGTCACTAGAGACAATCTGAGATGTGGGCTGTCTCATGCACAGTGTTCATGAGTTACTTCAGAAGCTTCAGCTCACAGAATTCTCACAGAGAAACTGAAAGCAGTTAGTATAACCTTTGACATAGTTATCACACTGACACAACACAGATTCAGGAAAATACTCTATTCATAAAATATGTCAGTTATAATGTTTTGTTTCATAACCAGTCAAAATATCTGAAGATTTAATGGCAAGCTGTGATTCAATTTGTTTCTCTTTCTGAAAAGAAGTAAGAGGCTGTAATGGTCTGTGGAATACATTGTGAAGGTTTTGTCATGTTTACATGCATTTACACTACTAAATGAATGTTTGTCACTAGTTTTTAATAAGTGTCCCGCCAAAATGTTAAGAGAGACAATCTGAGATGTGGGCTGTCTCATGCACAGTGTCCATGAACTACTTCAAAAGCTTCAACTCACAGAATTCTCACAGAGAAACTGAAAGCAGTTAGTATAACCTCTGACCTAGTTATCATACTGACACACCACAGATTCAGGAAAAATACTCTATTCATAAAATGTCAGTTATAATGAGTTTAAATGATGTAGTTTCTTGTAGTAAGTAAATGTCTTATTTTAGAAGGCATAGAAAATGAAACATTTATTTAAATGTTTTGAAAATCTACTTAACAGCAGCATAATAATCTGTGTTAAAAACTTCTGTTCCAAACATATACTTTATTATAATTCATTTAATTCATCTGATTGACAAGCATAAACAATTTTATAATTCTATTCTGGAAGAAATGTCATGTGATAT
This sequence comes from Protopterus annectens, assembly GCF_019279795.1. NCBI lineage: Eukaryota > Metazoa > Chordata > Ceratodontiformes > Protopteridae > Protopterus > Protopterus annectens. Next base: position 1,366,792,113 of record NC_056743.1, read on the forward strand.
ATTTTAAAGCAGTAGGTTAGCATGATTGTAAAATCTGGTTACTAAAATGTGTTTGCTGTGCATTATTTTCTATAAAGCAGACAGATTTATTCTAGGGACAGCAAGTAGGATAGTGCTCAACAAGGACATAACTCAGTGAGATCAGATATATATATATATATATATATATATATATATATATATATATATATATATATATATATATATATATGTGTGTGTGTGTGTGTGTGTGTATGTGTATGTGTGTGTGTATGTATGTGTGTGTGTGTCTGTGTGTATGTGTGTGATGGCTTTTTTTTAATAATGCAAGTGTTTCTGAGAATTTGCATAACTATGCAATATGATTTATAATAATTTTTATGAATACAATATTTTACTTTATTGACAATAATGAGTTTAAGTAAATGCTCATATACAAACAATTCAAGATTTTTTTTTTTTTGGAAGCTGTTAATAGTATTCACATGACAGAAAATAGATGCATCTTAATATATGTAATGTCTGAATCATATTAGCCAAAGTTTTTGATTTAAATGAATGTTAGAACCTAATTTTCTCTCCTCTTGATTTCTAACATCAAGATTATTTGAATGCTATTTGAATACAAGTGTTATATATTATATAGATCTATATAGTAGTATGAACAGTTTTTTAAAAAAAAAAAGTTTATTTTAGTTTATATGATGCTGTTTTACCAAATGTGTAGTTTTGTCTTGATAGATAATTGAATTGAAAACTGTTAACCTCAGTTAAATATAACTAGTATTAAATTGATAAGGTGGTAGCTGAGGTACTGCTGCTTAGGGTAGGGAGTTAACTTGAGTAGTAAATACTACTCTAAGTTGGAGTTTTCAACTCCAGGCTGGATGCAAGGTTTAATCCTTACATTATTTTCACTTGTTCATTGTTATATGTATATAGTTTTGACATCCACAATATATTTTGTACACTCATTGTCACTACAAACAAAATTGAATCCTATACAAATTCCCATAAGAGATTTAATAAATACAGCTATATTTAAAGGTACACCTAAAAGAGGAGATGTAACATTATTTATCTTGTTATTTGTTATTTCGATCATAAGATTCTTGAGTTGTAAAAATGCCAAATGACATCTTTAAAAGGAATTTCTTTAAACATTAATGGATTGAATAATCCGTGTAAAAGGGCAAGCCTAATAAGATACATTAATTTACACAAGGCCAATCTAGTCTTCCTGCAAGAAACCCATCTCTTGAAAAAGATATTGATAAACTAGCCACTAATAAGTATACAGTATTGGTTAGTTCAGAGCACACTCAGAAAAAAGAGGAGTGGCTATTTTATGGAATAAAAGTATGCCCATTCCTAAAACCATTAAGTCTTTTCAGGATGACAAAGGAATGTTTTGTATGGTTACAATACAAATTAATGGGAAGACTTACACTTTAATTAATGTATATTGGATACCTGGAATTGGTATTAATACAGTGAAACATCATATTGATAAGATCATATCATTCTCTATAGGGGATATTATTTTAGCTGGTGATTTTAATTGTATACTACATGAAAGTGATACTACCACTATAAGGAAAAGAAGAATTACATCTAATGCAAAACATTTAAATGATTTTGCTAATTCTTATCATTTGAATGATATTAATAATCAGATAGATTCAAAATCATTACCATACACCTTTTTTCTAACAGATACAAAACTTATTCAAAAATAGATAGGGTCTTTATTTCTAACCAGATGGTAACAGATTTAATTAATTCCAAAATCATTTCATGTCCTATATCTGATCATAACTCAATTGTTTTTGAATTCATGATAAAAATACTTATAATGTTCAGATCAAAAGGATACCAGCATACTTAACTCAGCTAAAAGACTATAAAGAATATATACTTTCAGAAGTACAACATTTTCTAGACATAAATAATACTCCTGAAGTCTCCATTGTCTATGTTTAGGATGCCTTAAAATCATATCTATATGGACAAAGTATCAGATGGTATAATAATAAAAGGAAATCTTGGGATAAGGAATTGTTAGATATTCAAAGTAAATTAGACTCTTATAAACATAATAATAAAGAAAATATTATGGACAAGAAAGTTATTGAAGAAATAAACAAACTAAATGAGAAATACAAAGACATTTTAACTCATAAAGTTAAAATAACTTTAGAGAAATACAAGTTTTGTCTTATTCAATAAGCCCCAAATACTTACATAGACTTAAAAATAAAACAAAAGATTGAATAAACAAAACCATATAAAAGAAATCTTTTCTCTAAGGAAAAGAAGAATGTTTCTAGTATACCAGAAATACTGGATGAATTTAGAAATCACTTTCACAAGATTAACCATAACAACATTAACATGGAACCTAAAGATAAAATAAAGGAGTTTATAACCACAAACATGAATAAAAAGCTTAATAAACAACAGATTAAACTATTGGACAAGAGTATTTCATATACAGAAGTTATTACACAAATAAATAAGCTTAAATCAAACAAAGCACCGGGTAATGATGGTATTATACCAGAGATATATAAAATCCTTTCTAAAACTACATATTCATTAATACATAAGGTTTTTATTTTGGCCCAAACTGAGTTAATAACCCCCCCATCTTGGCAATATACATTTATTTCACCAATTTTAAAACCTAATAAAGATCCAACTAGATGTTCTTCATATCGACCCATCTCATTACTTAATGTTGATTATAAAATGTTTGAGTATTTTTGCTGATAGATTGAAGACAATCATCCCCAGCATTATAGATATAGATCAGACGGGCTTCATTGTAAATAGAAATACTTTTGATAATATAAGAAGAACTTTAACATTAATTGATTTTGCAAATAGGAAAAAGAAAGATTTAACACTTATTAGTCTTGCTATAGGTTCAGCATTTGATTCAGTAAGTTGGGACTATCTGTTTACCTTACTGAAATGCACAAACTTCTCTGATGCATTTGTAAATTTAATTGAGCATTTATACAAAGGAACGCTGGCTTATATTAAGGTAGGAACATATGTTTCACAAAAAATACCCATTCTTAAAGGTACAAAGCAAGGATGTCCACTTTATCCACTATTATTCACTTTAGTAATGGAGCCTTGGGCTAATTTGATTAGAAACAGTACTGACATAGAGGGTTTTGAAATAGACGAAAATACAACATCAAAAATTCAACTTTTTGCAGATGATGTTCTAATTACATCAGCAGGATCTAATTCTTCTATGCAGTCTTTATTTGATAAAATTATGAATTTTAAAAGTATTTCTGGTTTAATATTCAATGAAGAAAAAACTAAAATACTACCTATATATACACGAAAAAATATTCTCATTAGTGATTTTACTAAATATGTACCCAATTCAGGTCAGATAACTTATTTAGGTATAATACTATCTAAAGATATTAAATCTATTATATATAATAGCTATAATACATATTTTCTTAATATACAAAATCTTTTTAATACCTGGAATAATATGTTTTTTACTATGGAGGAGAGACTTACAATTATTAAAATGATAATATTCCCCAAGATTTTATACTTAATACAATCAATAATACTTTCACCTACAAAAATAATTATCAAGAAACTGAATACACTAATGTTAAATTTCTTATGGGCACCTAATAGACCTAGGATTGCATTAAAGAAACATACTAATAGCTGGTCTCAAGGGGGTATTTCTTTTCCAGACTTTAATTTATATATTATCTCTTCTATTATAAAAGTTATTACTTTATTAATAGATCAGTCATATATCAAAATGGAAAGATTATTGGGAGATAATTAGTATGCACTTCATGAAAATCTCCTTAACACATAAAAATATGATTGTAAATAACTCCATGTTGTGGTTGCTAAAGGAATTTTGTACTTCACCTATTACACCTAAACATATGGTTTGTTACCCATTAAATATTATTATTAGTTATCGTAACTTTATATTCATGCACACTAAGTATAGGGAATGGAATTTTATTGTATTCCCTATAATGTATACTCAGGGTATGCTTATGTCATCTACTTCTGAAGGAGCTCATTTAGCTATAGATAATTATCTAAAGTACTGGTATCAGCTGATATCTGATAATAAAGTTAAAAATCTAGATTTCTTAAAACAAGAATTTGATCTAAGAGAAACTTGCTGGTTAGAGGTTCAGATCTTTAGACAACATCTCATTGATAGAATAGATCTAATGTCTATAACAGTTAAAGAATCTATTCCAAAACTGATTGATTACTTGATAGTAAATTTACAGCATAAAGTTTCTAATAAAGGTAAACTTTCATATATACATAAAATTATCAGACAAGAAACTTTTTACAGTGTAGATTCATACTGGAATTATTTCACCTCTATTAATGGGGACCCACCAACTCAACAAGATAAACAATATATATTGGAATCTGCTTATAGAACTACATCTTCCATTGTCTGGAGACTTTATACATGGAAATTTTACATAGATCTTTTATACACCTTTGATGATGAATAAAATAAATAATAAAGATAATCTATGTAAGAGATGTAATGTAGAAATTAATGCTGACTGGGCTCATATGTTTTATGACTGTATGAAGTTGAAAGAATACTGGAAGTCAATTAATGAATTTTTGCAGTCTCTTTTTACAGATAATTTCATTATTTCTAAATCTCTTATATTATTCAACACACCTGTACCTCAATGTGTTAAAAAGATTAAGCTTCCCTTGTTATGGTCTATCCTAGCAGTGGCCAGGAAAATAATAACTAGAAATTGGATTTCAGATACACCTCCTTCGTTCAATGAATTTAAAAATGTTATGAATATAATGTGCCATATGGAAATAAGCACAATTAGAATGAGAACAACTAGAAAAACATCATATTATATTGTATGGGATAATTTACAAAATTTGTTAAAAAAATTCTAATTTCAATAGCATGGTATTTTAGTTTAATTAATTGATCTGATTGTAGTGGATGTCTTTGTAAATACTTTAGTTGTTTTGTTGAATATTATAATAATACCTATTTTTAATTACTTGTATAAAATTGTTATGATATTTCTCTTATATGTTAAAACAATAAACCTGTTTTGAAAAAAAAAAGAAGATCAAACCTTATTGAGATTTCTTGAGCTGTCCAAATATCAAGACTATTTAGAATTTCTTGAACCATAATATTAATGGGATTTTTGAGAGAACTCTCTTCAGGTTGACAGTTCTGCATTTTTGGACTCAGGCTTAGGGTACAGGCAGAAAAATATGCTTATCTAGAAATCTATTCGGTCCTGGCAAGTGCTATCAAATTCTTCTGTGCCAAGTGATGGAAGAAGAGGGGAAAACCCTTCTATTCTGAGGCACTGAATTATATAAAACATAATTTGGTGTCCATCGTCTTTGCTTTCAAGAATATTGAGGCTACGAGCAATAGTTCTGGACCTAGAGTATGATTAATACAATACCATATGTGTAAATAATAGTATCTACTTCATGTGTGGTTGATCTACTCTTTTCAGGCTCTCATTTCTGGTACAAATGTGGCTCTTGTATTGCTGGGTATGTAGATACTCTTGTACATAGTTTGTTTTATTGTATTGATGTTATAAGGTTTATTTCTGTTCTGTTTTTACAAAGATTGTCTTTTTACATATTTAGTTTTAAAATATTCATGTTATTGGTTGTTGTTTTCTGGTTTGAAAATAAATAAAATCTTGTTAAAAAGTAATGCAAGCACCTTGGATAGAAAAGGTCAAATAATTGACAGATAAAAAAGTAGTGAAATCATTGTACCAAAAGAATTTCAATATTTTAGAAGAAAAAATTGGTAGAAAGTTCATTTAAATAATGCAGTAGAACTGTTTGCAGAGTGCCAATTTAGATAATAATTACAAGTCCCAGTCAAACAGGACTGCTAAAGATCAGCAGGCAGATTAGCAGCCTGTCATCAACACACCCAGCATACAATCACACCAGATTACCCCGGCAGGTCTCAAAACATCATAAAAAGGTAGAATATGCAGTAACAATCTCCAGAAGATAAGTGATACAACAGTTCAGATTACAGCACTGTATAAATGGATCAGAATAAAATGGATTCAGAGAAAAAGGCCAAAATAGTGGCTAGCTATGAAAATCAATGAAGGACAAAAAAATCACTAGACTGTCTAGATATAGTGACTACAGAATAAGGGCTAATAATTTGAATTAATGAATCAAATCAAAGCAAAGAAAAGTTGTGCAGGAACACAAGACAAGGCTGAAGTGTAACCGTATATATAATTCCATGGAGGGTTAGACCTTGTGCAAATTGTGTAAATCACAGCACAAAGGAGTCACTTTTGCTAAAACAAACATATCACTAGGGTACAAAAGGAAAACAGCATGTGGGGAAATGCATGTGAAAAAGTTAATCACTAACCCATCCCCTGACCGTAAATGCTAGCAACAAATAGGGAAGCAGTAAGTCATCTTCAGTGGCCTAAAGGGATAAGTTCCTGACTACAGACAGGAGAGCCAGGATTATTAGCAGCACAGGTGCATGATAGAACATAAAGAGGAGGAATGGACATTCCCACCTCTGTGAGTTGGGTGGGGAGGAATCACCTGTACACTGTCACAGTGCCTCAGAGGATGGGCAGTAATGTATAAACACTGTCTGGAGGCAGGCATTAGGACCACCAAGATACCACCCAGTGGTAGCCTTCAACAGAGGTGTGCACAAGCTGACACTCCTTCTGTATTCACTTGAGGTGAGACACATTTTGATGAACTGCCTTCCAGGTGGTCCACTCCCACACCCATGCACACACCCATACACACACACACGCACACACACACACACACACACACACACACACACACACACACACACACACACACACACACACACACACACGCACACACACACACACACACACACACACACACACACACACACACACACACACACACACACGCACTCTGTGAAGAACTGCCTTCCAGAGTTGCTTCCTCACACACAGACACACGCACACACGCACACACGCACACACGCACACACACACACACACACACACACACATGGAGAACTGCCATCCAGGGTTGCAAACAGGGTTGCCAGATTTCCAAAATAAAAACGTCCAAAATTAAAATAGTATAGGTAGTAGCTGTAGCATAGTTTCCCACCCTCCCTCCCTATTGGTGGCTTTGCAGTTACCCTCCCCTCGTGTAAATTTGATCTAGGACGCTCCTACCAGTCCAATCTCATTAGCGCATTCTACTTAATACAGAAAGAACATTTGGGAAGGCCAACCCCCTGAGTTTTTCAACCTTGAATTATCTTCTGTTTCTCCTTTCTCCCTTTCTACTCTACAAAAAAACTTTATTCATCCGCTTTTACAGTATTTGTGTTTCCTCCTCCTACTCTATTATTTCATCTTGCTTTTTCTGCTAGTTGTTCTCTAATGTGTTCTATTGCATCTTTTCTGCTGCATTTATTACTGCTTGTGTTTAGCCTTTTTAAATTGTAAGTGTTATTCTAAGCCTCTTAGTTTTGGTTTAAGCACTTGGACTTTAGGCCTACCACTTAGCTCTCTCAGGCCTCTCTCCCTCAGATTCTGACAAATATGGATGGACAGTTTCCTATGGTTTTAACTGACAGCCTGGTTGATATGGGCATCCTGAGACAGTGTAGAAACTGCCTCATGTACATGGACAACCATCTACTATTACCACCTAGGAACACAAACTGTGAGAGATGCAATTACATTAAGAACCTAGAGACTGTGCTCTCTCCCTGACAAGACAGTATATCTGGCACTGAGGAGGTTATGAGCACAATCACTACAGCTCAAACACCACCCACAACAACACAACACACACGCACATATGTGGAGGTTCTCAACAAAAACAATGCCCAAACAAAGGAGACCTTAGAGGCAAAAACACGCACGAACTTCACAACCCTCCCCACTACATACCCACGCATAGTCCACACACCTGTGTCTCACAACCACAAAGGCCTAACCATAAACCCAAAATATTACTTGTAGAAGACTCCATTGTGAGGCACACATATGCGCCTCTCACCAGGCTGGATAAGGAGAAAGACATGGTTAGTTGTCCGTCAGGTGCCAGAATCCACCATATCACACACTCACTCAAGTCTCTCAACAACAGGTACTGTTATGACTCTGTCATAGTCCATGTTGGGGAGAATGACTTGAGACATACCTCCCTGGACTATATGAAGAGAGTCATGATAGAGATTATTGAATATGTGTCATGGGCAGGTATGTCACTAGCCTTAAGCAGCATTCTACCGTCACCCAGAATGATGCCTCAATACAAACAGAAAATGATTGAATTTAACAATTGGCTTAGTTTTTGGTGTCATTCCGGGGGGATCCAGTACCTGACAGCCTGGGAAGATATGATCAACAAACCATGATACTTTGCTAGAGATGGCCTGCATCTGTCTCACTTGGGCTTCAAGCTTCTGGCAAAGGCCATTGCTTCCCCCATAATGCCTTTTTTTAGGAAGAGTCCTGAGGACGATAAAACCAACATAAAAATTTCAACAAAATGTAAATTAAAGGTCGTGTCTAAACACAAAACTGCATTGCAAGCATTCTTAAACCTTAAACCTGGAAGATGCTGGCATTTGTGTAGTCACAGAAACCTGGTTCAAACCTGTGGAGAGCACCCCAGCCTTACCTGATTACTCATCCTGTCATACATACAGACCCCAGATTCTGGGCAGCTAAGTCAAAGGAGGTGGAGTTTCAAAATATATTAAAGACACACACACATCCATGCTGGTCAAACAGTATAACACACAGGAGACAGTCCAGGTGCAGTTAACCGTTGACAAGATCCATATTCAAATTATAGCTAGCTATAGGCCCCCAAATTTGACTCAAGATGCCCACTCAAGATTCAACCCTTTACCCTTATCCTGGGGGACTTTAACTACCCAACCATAGATTGGGAAAACTACTCATGCCAGAATGCAAATGCCCAGAGATTCCTCATTTTCATCAATGAAAATGACTTGGAACAGCTAGTCAATACCCCCACAAGAGTTAATAATATCTTGGAATCGGTATTAACCAACATGAGTAACCACTACAGCACCCCTACAGTATCAAAAATCACTAGTAACCAAGTTTTCACCACAAAAATCCAATCATCATCCCTGGTAAGATCCAACTATAAAGCAGTCACATTTGAAGTCAGCATCTCCCCTGAACCCCTCTAGCTAGGGTCAAACAAAATAACTTTTTGAAAGTTGATTACAACCTCCTGAGGGATGATATAAACATCTTCACAGCACCTTCTCCCTCTGTTGGAACTGGCAGCAATGTCCACCTCTACACCAAAGTACTATAAGAGCACTTATAAAGATGCATGGAATCAGGAATACCTGACAGGACAAAATTGTTCTCTGCAAGGAAGAGTAAACCTGTCTGGTGTACATCTGCAATAAATAAACTATATAACAAAAAGAAAATAATTCCTGTCCAGAACCAAGCAGGAGCAGGTACCCAACTGGAAGCAATCTCTCCTTAGTCTCCTTAGCCTCATCTACTAGAGACAATCATAAGGCCTTCTTCACATATGTCCGCAATCTCAAAGTAATCTGCTCAGAACTGGTGTTCAAGGAGATGACATACACAAATGCTGTAGATATAGCCAACCTACTGGCTGACAGATTCAATGAAAATGTCATCCCTCTGTCTGCCCCCCATCAGTAAATCAGGAAATAACCAGTACTTGCCCCCCTCCCCTTATCTCTAGGGAACAGGTCATCACTGCCCTCTCAAGTGCAAAAAATAAAGTCTCCATGGGACCCAATAACATAGGTTCATAGGTTCATAGGTTGGTACTAGGCTATCAGCCCTAGGGCTTATACAAGCCTAGCCATAACAATTCCCTGGCTATTTCTTCCCACACTATTTACTTCCCTGGACCCATGTCTAGCAGGGTGACTGACATGATCCCCGGGGTGAATTTACTTTCTCCCATCCAATCGTCAAGGTTCCTTTTGAAGAGGGCCAAAGAGGCACTCTGCTTGACATGTATGGGCAATCTATTCCAGAGTCTGGGGAGTCTCTGGGTCAGGAACCTATCCCTTCAGCATGTTTTGTTTATTGTAATGACAAGGTTTAGATCCCTGGAGTGTGTGGCTCTGAGGAATTGGGATTTCTTTAAGTGTAGCATGGGTTTGACATGGCCTTGTATGTTAAGCAGAGATCGCCTCTGAGCAGACAATATGCGACAGAGTATAGCTGGAGTATTTTAAGGCGGTCAGTGTAGGGCATCTGCTTTAGGCCTGTGATTCTTTTAGTGAGGTATTTCTGCGGCCTTTCCAGTTGTTGCAGATGTCTTGAGAGGTACATACCAAACGGGGCATTGTATTCTATAATGGGTCTAATGAGGGATGAGTACAGCGGGACAATTACCTCCTTTTTTGTGGGTGAAAAGCACTTAGTGATGAGGTGTGCCACATAGAAAGATTTCCTGACTGTTGTGGTGATGTGGTTATCAAAGGTGAGACCACTGTCCACCTGTGTCCCTAAGTCTCTTATCACACTTTCAGTGTATAGTGTACTGCCACCTATATGGTAATTCATGAATACATGTTTTTTCCCCAAAGTGGATAACTATACATTTCTTGGCATTGAGCTTGAACCCATGGCTCTGGCACCAATCATCTGTTTCTGTAAGGCCCTTTTGTAGAGTATCCACATAATTTGGGGATTCAATAATGGCTCCCAGTTTGCAGTCATCTGTGAACTTTGTTAGCCAGAGTCCCTTAGTGTTGGCCTGTACTTCAGAGATGTAGATGCCAAACAAGAGTGGTTCCAGGACTGAACCCTGAGGTACTCCACTTGTCACTTGTCTGGAGCTGGATTTGGAGTCAGTTACTTTTTCAGTGTGGGTTCTATCAGTAAGCCAGTTAGCAACCCATTAGGTGATGTAGGGATTAATGCCCAGCTTTGTAAGTTTATCTATGATTTCAGAGTGGGGGATGGTGTCAAAGGCCTTGGCATGGTCTAGATAGGCTGTGTGGACCACCTTACCCTTGTCCATGGCTCTGGAGACTGATTCGAAGAAGTCAATCAGGTTCAGGAGACAAGATTGGCCCTTCACGAAGCCAAACTGGGTAGGGTTCAATGTTTGAAGGTTGCCAATGTCTTTGTTTATAAGTTCCATGATAATACACTCCATGGCCTTGCAGATAAGGCTTGTCAGACTGATGGGACAGTAGTTTCTGGGATCCAAGGTGGATCCCCACTTGTGGAGTGGGATAACTGTAGCTCTGCGCCACTCAGTGGGCACGAAACCTGAGGTGAGGCTATGATTAAACATGACCCTTAGGTGAGGTACCAGTTCATATTGTAGTTCATGTAGTACACAGCCCGGGATGTCATCTGGTCCCATGGATGCAGTATTCTTAGCTTTGGAGAGTGCGTTTTTTACCTGTGTGGCCATTATTACCGGAATTTGGGAATCTTCCGGTATAGAGATGGGCCATTTAGGGGGTGAGAGGGAGGTGAAGTTGGCACTGAATCAATCTGCAAGGATATTGGCAATATCCTTGGGATCAGTATATTTAATGCCATTCTGTTTTAGCTCTGAGCAGATCTGAGCATTGCCATTTAGATTCTTGACATAGTTATAGAATGCCTTGTGGTTGTCTTTAGAATCTTTGGCAATTTTATTTTCGTAACTAGCTTTGGAGGATTTTATGAGGGATCTCAGTTTCTTACTGAGGCTGGTAACGGAGTTTTTTGCATCCTGGGATTTTCCTCTTTTCTGCAACAGTTTCTTTCTTTTGTTGTAAAGTTTGTTTATGGCAGGGGACCACCAGATTGGCTTCCTTTTTTTGGATGAGAGCATCTTGGTTCTGTTTGGGATGGCACGATTCATGCATGAGTGGATGTGCTCGTACAGTACCTTAGTGTAGGATTCAGCAGTTGAACTTTCATTTCCCGTCTGTATGGGTGTCATGAAGTTTGTCACTTCTGACTTGAGTAGCATGAAGTTGGCTTTGGAGAAGTTTTTATGGAGGTTTCCTTACTGGGGGGTGGGGTGGGATGTGGATGTTAAGGGTGATTAGCTTATGGTCAGATCTGACTAACGAGGGGTGACCATAGGTGTGGAGCATCGATTTCCTATGTTGGTAATGACCAGATCTAGGATATTGGAGCCCCTGGTGGGACTATGGATTAGTTGATCCAGGGTGTTGGAATTTATGAATTCCAAGAACCGTTGGGCAAAGGTGTTGGTACTTGAGTAGTTTTCTCAGTTAATGGCAGGGCAGTTAAAATCACCCAGTATTAGGGTATTTGGTTCTATCTTAATATTTTCCAGTATGTTTAGAAAGGTATAGTGAGAATCTTGGGGTATGGTGGGGGATCTGTAGCAAGCTACAGTTTGGATTGCAGTCTTACCTAGTGTTAGTTGCACCTGGAGAATTACAGATGCATTGTGTTGGGCAACTAGCCTGGTGGTGTGAATATCCTCAGTGAATACTGACACTCCTCCACCTTTAGTGTTTCAGTCCTGGTTTGGTGGCCGAAAAGTGTGGTAAGAGTTGTAGCCTGGTATTGCAGGGGTGCTTTCTGGTGCCTTGAACCAGGTCTCAGTTACTGCACAGATATCGATGTTCTCCATTTTTAGGAGTGCCTCAAGAGAGTGCATTTTGAGGTTTAGACTTCTAACATTGAGTAGCATTATCTTCAGATTTTGCATGCTTGTACCTGTTATGGTGGTGGTTTTGTCCTTTGAACTTTGCCTAAAAAAGGCACTATAGGGGTGGCAAGAGTCTTAGCCATTAACCTGAATCCCAGGGGTGAAAGGTGCAGACCATCTCTGGCAAAGCATCGTGGTCTGTTGATCATGTCATCCCAGGCAGACAGATACTGGATTCCCTTTGAATGACACCAGAAGCTTAGCCAATTGTTGAAGTCAATCATTTTGTCCTTATATTGTGGTATCATTCTGGGTGAAGGCAGGATTCTACTCAGGGCTAGGGTCATACCTGCCTGGGCCACATGATCCGAGAGCTCTTCCATATCTCTTTTCATGAAGTCCAGGGAGGTACGTCTCAAGTCATTCACTCCAACATGGACAATGACAGAGTCATATTTGTACTTGTTGTGGAGTGACTTGAGTGCATGCATTATGTAGTGGATCCTGGCACCCGACAGGCAGCTGACTGTAATTTTCTCCTTGTTCAACCTGGTGAGTGGGACATCAGTGTGCCGGACTATAGAGTCACCTATGACTAAAGTGTTAGGTTTGTTGTCTTGCCTTAGGGGCTGTTGCTGGGTGGCACACTGGTGTTGTGAACTATGTGACATTTGGTTGTGATTGGTGTTTGTTTGCATTTCAGCTTCAGAGGTCCTTGTTGCTTGGGCAGGTTAGAGTTAAGGGCCTCTACATATGTGGATTTAGTTTTGCTATATGTGGGTGTCAGTGGTGTGGGTTTAGAAGGGCTATGTGTTGCTTGAGGTGTAGTGTGGGTGTTAACCTTCTCCTCTTGACTGTCTAGCACAATCTTGGGTGGAGAGAGCTTTGCTTCCATTTTGGTTATGTAAATGCATCTCTCACAGGTTGTAGTGTTGGGTGGTAGGAGGAGAGGGTTGTCTGAGTACATGAGGTAATTGCTGCATTACCCCAGTATGCCCAGATTCACCAGGTGGACAGGAGAAATCACTGGAAGCTGACCCTTGGACATGCTTAGTTTGGTGCTTTTTTTTGTAAAGTACAGGAGCTGTTTTTCCTTACCTTAGCATGGTACTTTGCAATTATAGGCTTACTGCCTACTATTAATTTCTCCTTATTTACAAGGAGAGTTGAGTGCTTGTATCAGTTTAAGGCTTCCTAGTGCTTTCCAGCAGATATTACAGCAAGTGCTAGTCACAGGGATGCTTAAAGATAAGACGAAAAAAAAATGCACACTGCAGTGTGCACAAGAGAAGTTAGATGTGAAATTTGGTAACAAGTTTTACCTGTTTAAAAAGTTAAGGTTTAGTGGAGAGTTACTATGTTTAAAACAGCAAGATGGATTGAAAGGGGTGGTCACTTTTGTATTCTGGTACTATGGAATACACTAGGATGGACAATAATTTTAAATAGTTGAAGGGGAGGGATTTCAAAAATGATGATTTTGTGATTACTCACACAAGCCAGTGAAAGTAGAGAGAAAATGAGATATATGGTCAGATTAACATAAGAGGCAAACAAATAGAAAGACAGTGGTATTTAACAAGACAACTGTAACTGGGTGGGAGGGAGGGAAAAAGTTTCTGCCTGACTCAGGAAAGACAGAGCTGTGGTCTCTTTTGAAGTTTTAATATGCTGTTAAAGCAGAATGCAAGTAAAACACAAGGTAAAGCAAACAAACCACAGTATTCAAAATATAGAAAGGCAATAAAGTAATACAAAAAATAAAAGCAAACTAACATTTCCTTCACAGCAAAGTATAGCAGAGTCTGGATGAGCCTTTCTGGTAAAGCTCTGAAATGTTTTATTTTACCCCTTAAATAGAAGGTTTAGTTCCTAGCTCCACCCCCTCAGTTAACAAATGATTAACCTTAAGTGACCTCTTTTATCTTATGAATGAGTCCTTAATTAATCAGTTCTAATTTCTGCCTGACTCAGTTCTAATTTCTGCCTGACTCAGAAGAGACAGAGCTGTGGTCTCTTTTGAAGTTTTAATATGCTGTTAAAGCTGAATGCAAGTAAAACGCAAGGTAAAGAAAACAAACCACAGTATTCAAAATATAGAAAGGCAATAAAGTAATACAAAAATAAAAGCAAACTAACCTTTCCTTCACAGCAAAGTGTAGCAGAGTCTGGATGAGCCTTTCTGGTAAAGCTCTGAAATGTTTTATTTTACCCCTTAAATAGAAGGTTTAGTTCCTAGCTCCACTCCCTCAGTTAACAAATGATTAACCTTAAGTGACCTCTTTTATCTTATGAATGAGTCCTTAATTAATCAGTTCTAATTTCTGCCTGACTCAGTTCTAATTTCTGCCTGACTCAGAAGAGACAGAGCTGTGGTCTCTTTTGAAGTTTTAATATGCTGTTAAAGCAGAATGCATGTAAAACACAAGGTAAAGACAACAAACCACAGTATTCAAAATATAGAAAGACAATAAAGTAATACAACAAATAAAAGCAAACTAACCTTTCCTTCACACCAAAGTGTAGCAGAGTCTGGATGAGCCTTTCTGGTAAAGCTCTGAAATGTTTTATTTTACCCCTTAAATAGAAGGTTTAGTTCCTAGCTCCACCCCCTCAGTTAACAAATGATTAACCTTAAGTGACCTCTTTTATCTTATGAATGAGTCCTTAATTGATTAGTTCTAATTTCTGTCTGACTCAGAAGAGACAGAGCTGTGGTCTCTTTTGAAGTTTTAATATGCTGTTAAAGCAGAATGCAAGTAAAACACAAGGTAAAGAAAACAAACCACAGTATTCAAAATATAGAAAGGCAATAAAGTAATACAAAAAACAAAAGCAAACTAACCTTTCCTTCACAGCAAAGTGTAGCAGAGTCTGGATGAGCCTTTCTGGTAAAGCCTATGAACCTATAAGCAGTAGACCCATAATGAGCGGCATATGTCAGGGATCAGTCTTGGGCCTCTTTTATTAGGGATATACTTCTCTGAAGTGCAGTCCAAAACCAGTGGGCTATGGCTACCAAGTTTGCAGATGACTGCAAGCTGGGTGCAGTCATCAGTTCCCCAAATTATATGGACGTCCTCCAAGAGGGTCTCACCCAAACAAATATCTGGTGCCTTAAACATGGCCTCAGCCTGAATGCCAAACAATGCATCATCATCACCTTTGGGGAGAGTGATGTCCTCACATATTATCACATTAATAACAACGTCCTAAGCACACAATCAGTCGTGAGGGATTTGGGCACCCAGGTTGATACCAACCTGACTTTGACCATCATGTTGCTTCCGTTGCATGGAAAGCTTTCTACATGTCCCACCTCATAAGTAAGGGTATCTCATCCAGGGACAAGGAGGTCATAACATTCCTGTATTCTTCCCTTATAAGATCAATTATTGAGTACAATGCCCCCTTCGGCATGCACCTTGCAAAGCACATGCAGTAGATGGAGATGCCATAGAAGTTCCTCACCAGAAGAATCCATGGCCTCAAACATCTACCCTACACAGATAGGCTAAAAGCCCTGTCCCTCTACTCAGTTTCATACAGACACCTCAGAGTGACCTCTGTCTGGCATACAAAGCAATCTCAGACCCCGCCTTGATGGGACGACTGCATATCCGCAAGTCAAGCTCCACTTGAGTAACCCACACACGTGACCTCAGCCTGGTTTGTGACATCAGTAGGACTTGTTGTTGGGACAGAATTGTGTTCCGAGACTCCCCCATCTGTAGAATAGACTCCCTCTCCACATAAAGCAGAGCACCTCAGTATCCCTTTTCAAGTGCAACCTGGATAACTGAATTAGAAACAGAAAATACACCCCTGGGATTACACCTGTATCCCTGCTGGACAGGGGGCATACCTCTCAACTGTACAGATATTTGCAGAATGTCAAGATTTTTGGTCATATTTTAACCGTTTTCATAAAATTGTGTTTTTTTTGGCAAATTTGTGGCAAATGATTAAAGACGGAAGTTAGAAAATAATGACAGACATTTGAGTTACAGACTTCATACCCTTGAAAACATTAATGCTAATGCAAAACCTGTTATTCTATCAATTTTCTAAGTTTGTCAGAGCAATATTTAAAAATTGTCCCTATTTTTGGTCCTTTGTCCCACTTTTCCTTATGGCTTTGTCCAGATTTCCTGCTCTAAGGTTGCAGTGTATGGACAGGGGCTTTGGGTGCTGACTTGTCTAAACATGGGCTAAACTCTTGGATAGGCTTATAAGGGCCTCAGGGCCAATTGCCTAGTAACTTCCGATGATCATATGATCCTATGACAATAAGTTACCTTGTCTGCCCATCTAAGACACTCACACAGCATCTATAATATATTGCTAATATTAGGACTGTCTTTATTTTAATTCCTGATGTCCAAAACAAACTAGCAACATCTTCCAAACTACACAAATCAGATACGATCTGCTGTACCATCTCTATTTAATTCCCACACCAAAAACAAACTCTTTTGTCCTCCAAGCCTACACAACTCACTTAAGATCTGCTGCAGCCAAAGTCTGAATGCAGCGACTCTAAAAGTGACAGTTATTTCCTTGCTATTTTTACTACTCCTGTGGAAAATTAATTTCATAACAAAAGCATGGACTTTTTCCTTTAAGTAGATGTGGTGTTTCTCCTTATCCTTATGATAAACAATATATTCCTCAGCTACTATGTACAATTATTGGAAAACAAAATAATACGATGACACATTTTACACCTGCTCCTAAGACACTTCCATTTGGCTCCTTGTGAGTGCTGTTGAATACTCATTTTATATAATACCCAGCAACATTTCAAGATTCCAAGGAAAAACATCATGTAGATTTCTTTAAATCAAGCCCTATATCACTGATACCTTCAGTATAACACGGCCATTAAGAACCAATGGACTAGCCTGTAACTGTGATTGACAGTCATAATGATAAAGAGAGGATGGGAGTGGAGAAGCACGGGGAACCAAGCTTGTATGAGAGCATGATTGTAGAGTTGTAGTACATTAGTTAGTTCCTTCCATATTCATAAGAGTATGAAGTGGGGTCTGAACTAACACTGCTACTTGCCTGAATAATTTAAATAGTCTCTAAATCATGTCCAGTCTTGTCAATGCCACTTTCCTCAAGTGCGTTCTTTATCAATTGGGATTTTCAAAGAGCAATAAGGGACTCAGGATTTGTCTGTTAAACTTGGGATTGTCCTGCTCAAATGTGGATGTCTAGAAGCCCTGGGCACAAACCGCACTATCACTGTAGCTGGCTAGTAGGGAACCACGTCTTTTTTAGGACCCCTATTCTTGCTAAAGAAGAAGTATACAATGTTGCAGCAAACAAACCAGGTTAATTATTTTATTGGCACTTTCTATGAAAAAGGGGGTTCATTGAAGACATTTTTTTTAAATATTAACTTATTGCAAAAGTCATTTCAGAATATATGTTAAAAAAATACTTTTACCGTGGAAGAACTTGATGGTTTATTTGTTTGCTTTATTTATTCATTTAATTTTGTTTATTGAGGCAGTACCCTAATAGCAAACGACCATTTGCAGGCAAACTCTCTGTGAAGTACTTCAAAAAAATACAACAGATTTAAATCACAAAGAGACCAGTAACAGGAGGTACAAATTCAGACAGACAACTGAAACAATGAGCAAATGTTATTAACAAAGAAGAAAAACAAATGTACATTAATTTTAGTTGTAAATATGGGGAGTTAAGGATTATTCTTTTGCTAAGTTATCAGTGTCTGGTCACAAATCCTTTTATTAAATGCTGGATTTTTATGCTCATGATATTATTTAATATGGGAGAAACTAACCAGAGAAGTGTTTATAGTTAAATGGAGACAACATTATGCTTCTCTGCTTCTCACCTGCAGGGTCTGAGATCAATCCTAACTGCCATTTACAGTCTGCATTGAGATTGCACATTATCTCTCTATCTGCATAGGGTCCCTTATCCTATTTTGACTTCTCAGCAGTTTGCACAGTCTACAATAGCTGTTTTTGAGAATTGCATGTGTATACTGAATATGTGCTATGCAGAACAGGCACAGCAGACTGTTTGCGGCAAGCAATATTCCCGCACTCCTGCAGGCATTGCTACTGCAATGAATCAAGTTAAGTTGCCTCTTTCCCCCAGGATTTATGAGCTGGTGTTGTTTGCTCACTTAATCTTCTCCCAACTAGTCTCACCTAGCACCTGAACTGCTAGTCAAAATTGGGTCACCTGTCATACAGTCAGGGTTTTAACCCCCTGACCCATCAGGCTGGGTTGGCAAGGTTGGATTTTGTGTCCTGAATGAGGCAAACACAGCAAACTTGTATCCTGGACCGATGTGCCTTTATTCAATTACATCCTGTGTAAATAAAGATTAGCTTGGAAATTCTAGAATTCTTGGCTAAGGTACTATAAAAGAAATAGTGCTGGCTTACAATCTACACAGGCTAATAGATAGTACTAACACTACTGAGAGTAGCAAAGCACTGCAGAAATTCTACTGTCATTATACAATTTTAAATTGAGTTCTAATTGCTCTCTGGCATATCTTCCTGTAGCACTGAGATTCAAGCAAACAGCAAAGCAAAAAAAAAAAAAACATATATATATATATATATATATATATATATATATATATATATATATATATAGCAATTAGAAAGCAAAAAAGTAAAACTAGAATTTGGCTTATATGAAAGCACAGTAAGGTGAGTAAAGTGCTGATATACTACTGCATGCAATGAAATGCCACTGAACAGTGAGCACAGCTGTTAATGTAATACATTTCATCACTTGCATTACTTTGCAATAATGCTCTACTAAAGGAGCAATTTAATCAGAGGCAGGGAAGTGTATTACTTTACATTTCATTCCTATTTTCTTTCCTTTTATTTTGAAGTACCCTTTTAGGCCAAATTATGTGCAAGTTATCAATTTGAGAACATGACAAAGGAACACTGGAGAAAGTTTAGTGATTCACTCATCTTTATACAGTATGCCAGATGAAACTGCATAAATCAAAGTCAGATGTTGGTGCACAGGAAAGGTTCATCTGCATCACATTCATCTTCAGGGAGTATAAAACGACAATTTGTTTGAGGGTGTCCTCCTGCTTTTTGCAAGCTTGGAACTATTGAACCATCTGCTCAAGACTGGGATGCTGCCAATTTATTTACTAAGCAGACTATCAGTCCTATGCCTGATGGTAGCAAAGCTCAAAAGGCATTTGTTAAGTGCAGTAACAGTTGTTTTCTGCTGTGCCGTATTGCTTCATCATATAAAATTGGCCAATATACTTTGTCAAATCTGAACATCATGGATGTAGGTTGTCAACCAGACTGATGAGTATCATCCACATAGTGGTCACAAATTTAAAATATCCCTTCACCCCTATGCCTATTTGTTATTATTATTATTTTGTTGCTAGACATATAAAAGGAGACCTCAAGGTACCCTAATACAGTTATAAGCCAGTTTTATGTCTACAGTTAAGTTCAGAAGGAGCAGATGTTCTCCAGTTAAGTGGGTGAATATTGGTTTGTTTTGTTACGGATTCATGAATTGCTAATGTAGACACCCATGAGACTCACCACCCTCTCCCAGGATAGCTGTTGTCTTCTCTTCCTGCCACTCTGTCTGAAGCTATATTACACAGTAATGCATACTTACTTGCTTTAACTTGCTTTACCATTTCAGGTAGGCAGTGACACATTAATAAAGATGTAAGATGTCCCAGGTATGTCATACCTAACTGTTAAAACTGCAAAATCTCTCATTAATTTATTGCATAATTACATTATGAATTAAGTCATTACTTTGATGTTTTCCTACCTACCACATGATCGCCTCATCCTGGCCAGGCACCCTGCAAAGGACTGGACATAGCGAGCCCTCTCTTCTGCAGCTATGGTAAGAGAAGCAAATCATTATGCATACCAGTTTTGCACAGATTTAGCTTGTATATTTCTAAATTAATGGCAAACATACTTACATATCTGTGAGGTTTGCCCAGCTCTAGCCTCTTGGATCCAGGTGTCCAACCAAGGTTCCCCTCTTCCTACACCTCAGGTCATCGTAGTGGTGACAAAACTGGTCACCAGTGCAGGGGATACCAGCAGCACTGGTAACTTCCCTGACCAAATGATCCCAGGCTTCATACTTATACTCTGAGCCCTGGTAGTCGCCCTGCAGCAGCCAGGGTTCAAATTCTTAAATAGTAAAGAAAAGAAGTTGCAGAGTTCCACGACAGTTTTTACCTTTTATTATACAAAAATAAACATGAAGTGCTTTCGCGATCTACCCAGATCGCTTCCTCAGACTATATTACAATATCAAGCTGCCTAAACAAGCATTTTAAAGCTTCAACTATTCACACATTGCAATTAATTAGTCACAATTACCTAGTTAAAGGCATACAGATAATTTACATGAAAGTTCCTATCAGTAAAAATTTTTTTAAAAAACAACCCTTCTTATTTAACCATTAGCATTGCATTTTACTTTGTTCTGCCTGCATCTAATGCATATAGAAACAACACAAAAATATAATATACTATTGTATGTATATATATATAAAAATATAAGAACAAATGCATGTGAATAAAGAATCAAAAAAACCTGCCTATAAAATGCATGTATATATACTAAAAGTTTTTCCATCTTAACAACAAAGATTAAGTATGCACTTGAATTTGGTATAAAAGAATAAAGACCGAGAGCAAAGGCAACATACTGCATAGTAAAGCATGGATGTGTTTAAATAAAATGTGTCAATCTCTTTTTAGTGCTTCAGGTGTCGTGCCTTTAGGAAGGGTTTCAGTGATACTGCATCATTAATTTCTGGATGCTTATCTGCATTCAGTTTTATTATCCACTTTTGTTTAGATTCTTCCATTTTGTTTTTTATATCACCTCCTCTTATGCCTTCCTTGACTACCTCAAGCACAAAGAATTTAAAATTATGATCTTCCCCTTCTTTTTGAATATGTTTTGCTAGAGCATTTGTTTCTCTATTTGTAGCAACTTCTCTTATATGCTCTAAAATATTTTCTTTTAGCATCCTGTTAGTTTTACCTATATAGTATGCTTTGCATACCTGGCAGAAACTGAAATATACTACGTTATTAGTTCTGCAATCAGCATACATATTTACTTCTATTTTAAATGTATTAACTGGATGAAAAAAATGAGTGCAGGAAAAAATGTATCTGCATGCTGTGCATTTTCTACACGGGTGAGTGCCTTTCCCCTGTGATGTAACTTCATGCTTAATATTATGTGATTTATAGCATAACTGCCTTTTTAAAGACTTTTTATTGATAAAAGAAAAATGTGGTACAGAGTCTATCACTGTTTCCAAATCCTTGGATGCAGTTAGAATATTCCAATTCTTTTTAAAAACATTACAGAACACATTAATATCGCTGGTAAAGGTAACAGGAAAACGCAATCTCATACCATTTTGTTGTCTATCCTTTACCTCTTGATTTTCTATTCCCTCAGAAAAATAAGGACGGCCTTTTCTTCCTCTTTCAGCCAATGCTTCATTAACACATACATCTATTTCAGATTTAGAATAGCCTCTACTGATGAACTTATCCTTCAGTGCTTTAGTAGCTTGCATAAGCTCACTGTCACTGTTATGTATTCTCATGTTCCTGGTCATCTGTCATTTTAGGACATTTCTGCTAACATGCCTAGGATGCATACTATTTTTATGCAGTAAACAATTTTTCCTTGTTGGTTTCCTGTATAAATTAGTTTTCATATCTTTTAACCCAGATTTTTGAACCATAACATCAAGGAATTCAATTTTATCAAAAGAATATTTATAAGTAAATTTCAAAAAAGTTGCTGTTGTATGCAGATAGTCTATAAAATCTTTCAATTCAGTTTTTGACTTCTCCCACAAAATAAAGAGGTCGTCCACAAACCATGTGTACCATAACCCATGTTTGCTATATTCATGTCCTTGCAATAAGCATGTGTTTTCCCATTGCACCAAAACTAGACTGGCATAGCTATTGGCACATGCAGTGCCCATAGCTACATCTATCTTTTGTAAATAATAATGTTCACCAAAATTAAAAACATTATTCTCCAAGACTATTTCTAATAATCCACATAACATTCTAACTTTGTCAATGGGGAATAATTGCTTGCCTATAAGTAATTCTTGAATCCTTTCAATTCCCCATTGGTTAGGAATGACTGTGAAAAGTGAATTAATATCAAGTGTCACCAACAGAAAATGTTGATGTAATTTCTTTGTTTCTATATATAATTGCTGTAAAAAGGTCTTGATATCTTTTAAAATTGAGTTACATGTGTCTAAGACAGGGTGCAAATTCTTCTCTATAAAAATTGACAATGGTTCTGTGGCCCAACCTTTACTCGAGACTATTGGTCTCATAGGGGGGCATACTAAATTCTTATGAATTTTTGGTAATCCATATATAATGGGGATAGTAGGATGTTCCATTCTAAAGTATTTAAAAAGTTCTTCAGAAAACATGCTGGTTATCAACATATCAAAAAGATAAAATTCAATCCTATCTAAAATTCCTTTTAAAACAGTATCACTAATCTGTACATATGTTCCATCATCAGACAGTACATTCATCATTTCTTCTATATAAAAACTTTTATCCATGATAATAATGCTTCCGCCTTTGTCTGCTGGTCTAATTACAATAGATTTTAAATTACATAATTCATTTAGTGCAGCCATTTCATCTTTACTTAAGTTATAAAAATATTTTGGTCTATCATGTTCAAAAACTTCCCATATCTCTTTTTCACAAACGGATATAAACGACTCTACCATAAGATGTGGTTTAGGCATAAAGCTACTAGGCTTCTTAAAACAATTCAAATGCATATCATCTGTATTTTTAAACATTGTTTTAAGGGTTAATGTCCTACCAAATAATTTCAGTTCTTTTATCAGTTCAACCATCTCGGTTTTCTGTGCCGGTATAAATGATAACCCTCTATTCAAAACTGCTAGATGCACACCTGTTAGTTCAAACGAAGAGAGGTTCACTACTAACCCCTTTGATTCCTGCTGCGGGTATTCATTCCTGTTTGGACTGTTACTGCAATCTGGTTTTGTCGTGCAGGAGTTTTCCGACCTCTGCTCCTCGATCTGCTCTTTATTGGGAGATGTGTATTTAGTACAAACGGTTCAATGGTAGTCCCATTCGTCTCCCTCAACTGCATTGAAAAAGGGGGTAGAGGGCCTTTCTTAGAATTATTATTGACAATGTCCTTAGAGTTTTTATGTGTTATAAAATTCCCCGGTGGTGTTATATTCGGTTGCTGTTCCATTGTACCAGTTTGTGTGGGCGTTTCTCTTCCAGATGATACGTTTGCTGTATATGCCTCTTCTCACTCAATTGGTGGATGTGTGTGTTCATCTTCATGTTCTAATTGGTTAGTTTGTAGGTTCCTAGTCATATGGGATGGCTTAAATCAAGCAAACACCGCCCCTGTTTGAAAATCATTCATATCATAATTCTTAACCAGCAGTCCAACAAAAACTCTGGACTCTTGCACTCCCCACTTCTGCACACAAAAGCATGCTCCTTCACCAATAACACAAGGCATATCCACAGCCAAGTGAAGACTCCAAAGAATGATGTGAAATTCCTGTATATTGGCCTTTAAATAGGCTGCATTCTCACCCTTGCACGTCATGCTGTAACTTTCAAACAAGTGCCGCACCACTTAGCATCGCACAAACTCGCACAAACCATGTGTAAGCAAAACTTTGCAATGTGCAAACAGGAATAGACTGTTGACCATGTTTAAGCACTGCTTAGCATTGTGCCGCTTTTTCAAATGTAACAATTTTTTTATTTTAAATTAAACAGATATTTCAGTCACTTGACAGTTTCACAGCAATAAATGTAAAAAGTATGAAGGCTCAGGACTCAAATCTGGGAGCTACAGCACTGTAGGTCATGACTCAACCTATTTAGCCACTGGGATAGTGAAGGGAACCCCTATATCTTCCCATATACTGCAAAGGTGCCTGTAAGTGTAGCACAGCTTCACTGCATGGATTTGCACGTTGCTAAGCACCGCAGAACTACAACAATTGAATACGTCCGGTTTCTATTTTAAGATGTGTAGCAGATGTCTGATATATATATATATATATATATATATATATATATATATATATATATATATATATATGAGTGCAGCTCAGCATTGCTAAGCAACAAACCACATCGTGCAAATAAGTACATGAAAAAAAAAAAATAATAATAATAATTAATTACAATTGAATACATCCAATACAAATTTCAGAAATAAATGTAGTGCAATCCCAGATTAAGTGTTAAGCTTCAATTCTGATAATTTCCCCAAAATATGCTGTAGATAGCACTCAGTAAATGCATGGGGTATATGATTAGGTTAACAGATGTCCTACACAGCTATACATGCCTGTAACTGCAAGATTTCAAGTGACATTAAACATTACACTGTAGAATGAGATGGTGCTTTGATAACTTAAGTTTTCAAAGTTTTTATTATTCATGTGGTCACTGCATTTGGTTTCCAATCTGATACCACACACAGCTATGCATGTGTGTAAATGTACGATTTCACATAAAATGTTGCAATAAAAGTCTTAAAGGACATGATGTTTTGAGAATTCGTTATATTCAAATAGATTGCACATTACTCCTGTAGTCACTGCTTGAGGGTTCTAATCCCATGGCAGCCAACTGAGAAATGACTGGCTGTCTAGTGTAATTAGTATACACAAACATACCTCTCAACTGTCATGATTTTTGCAAAATGTAATGACCACTGCCCCATATTTCTGTTCTTTAGTAGCAGATATATGGCATTACTTGGAACGCAAATTAATGGCAAACCTGATATCAGAAAACCTTGCTATGAATGTATGAGCACACTATGTAAAAATGTTCCCTGTAGTTGTGCCTTTGTACTACCATTTGGTAGGGCTTGCACCATAAAGTCCCATGCTAACAGGTTGAGAGCAATGTGCATGCAACATCATCTATACAATATTTGCAGTCACTGTACTCACAACTGAAATTGTACATATGTAGAAGTATGTAGTAGCAATCTATGTAGTAATATTACCTGTGAAGTTACTAATGTTTGTTTTTTCTTTCTCACCACACCCCTTCTCTTCTTTAATTTATTAATTTATATTTATTATTATGATTTAATATTAATATATTATTTGTAACTACCTCTTATGTTGGCCTTATGTATAATTTTATATTGCTTTGTTGTTAAAATACTTTTATTTATGTTATTTATTGTTGTGTTCTTCATTATATTCCATTCTATTTCTTTTGATTAGTCATTATTATCTTCTATTGTGCTAATAGTAGCATTTGTTTGGTTATGTTCATTTTTACCTTATGTTTACATTTAACTTACAATAACGTGACAAGGTTGGCCAGTTCCAGGCGATCCACCTACCATAGATCCACCATCCGTGGCCCCAGGGCACAGCACATCAGAGCCACAGCATGGTGGGGCCTCCTCTGTTTGCCCTGCACTACCTGGGCCATTGGGTAGGTTTGCCCCACAGGCTGGGGGTGGTCTCGCCTCTGGGAGTAGAAGTGTAGGGGGTGAATTTGTCACCCGTGAAGAACTGCCAGACATGGTGTGTAGTCTGCTGTGCCAAACTCTCTGTGCACACTTACGTTGGCTGGAGAGCATGTTGTTCATTCTGGTGGTACTTCCTAACCCCAGGCGCAGGTGTCAACTGCTGCCTCCACAGGAACAGTGGAGGTACAGTGCTGACAGTCCCATGTGTGAGGATTGAGTCACTCTTTTACTATGTCTGATATCCATGGGACTGGGATTCCACAACACCCTCCCCAGTCAAGGTGTTCACATCCCTGTTGTCCCACACACCAACCGTGTCTGATGTCTTGTCTGTCTGGAAAAGCGTCCTCACCTTCCTAACGTACCTCCCCCACACATACCTATATCCCTTCCCAACATTCCACTCTCACCTTAAAAATAACAAATGGGCCCCTATCCCCAAAAGATATATATATATATATATATATATATATATATATATATATCATCCCATACATAGCTCTCCATTTTGTACACATGTCTACTACTTGACATACTTAATTTGGTCCAGTTGGCTTGACAACACACTTATGTTGTCCTCACCCCTCTCTCTGGGGGTGACAGTCCAAATACAGCTAAAATATATATTAAAGTTTACAGCTGTTGCTATACAAGAAATGGACAGGCATTGTTCTTTCCTACATCCTTCCTACACATACTTACTTGCCTTTCAGTATGTTTCTCCCTGCTTGCACCCTATTTCACCATTGTCCTATCTCCCCGTTTTTCATTTCTGTAAAGATTTTTGTGTGATGCTGCATGACATGCAGCATCGCTAAGCGCAGCTAAAGGGCACTTTATTGATATATGTTTGTGAAAAAATATTAATCATGCTCAACAAGTACATCTGCTCCCAATTTAGGACCCAGGACCATCATACCTGCAGACCAGTACATCAACCCACCAAGCCATACAGCTGTTAATTAACACAGGTGTTTTAAGCAAAACATAATAATTGCCACCTTCCCATCATTAAGCATGTTTTAACCAATTCTGCATTGTGCCGCGTCACACAAATCTGATAAAAGACTAATAGAAAAATAGTATAGCAATACATTACTATAAATCCAGACACATAATTGATGTGAGTGAGGTTTCTAACAGCAGGTAACTGTGCAATTATATCTGCAACATTTAAAAATATGCCTGCTAAAACATTAGGGGGGAAATATATGTTTAACTAGGGCTTTGGTGGAGAAATACATCCCTATAAAGCCATACAGAGAGTAAAAGACTTTTGGCTTTTCCTGGTTAGGGGTTGCCACAGTGGAACTCTGGTCTGCTCATGACTGACAGTGGATTTTTATGGTGCTGAGTTGCCAGCCCGATGTCCAACCTTCAATGAAGGCATGCCCATTCATGCTTGCACCTACCTGCTTGTCTTTAATGTCATTTGACTGTGGGGAGGGCATGCAGACTCCACACAGAAGATGCTCCAGCCAAGAATTGAACAGGAGAACCTCTTGCTGTGAGGTGAGAATGCTAACTACTGCACCACTGTGGCTACAAAGCCATACACAGAATAATGGATGTAAATGAGGTATGCAACAGCATGTAAGTGTGCAGTTATATATTAAAAAATACACCTGCTATAACAGTAGCTCAATCTGTTAAATGCTTGGAAATCATTAAGCGTTGGTACACATGGTCCTGGGTTCAAATCCAGTGGTGTCTAGCATTTAAAATACGTGTATGTTTACATTACCATTGTAAATTCTGATATGTATGACTGTCTCATCACCTGTTTATCCACCTAAAGCATCTCAGATGGCCTGTCTGCTTTTCAATGATGGAAGTCAAAGGCCTGCAGATAGGAACACAGTTAACATATTCCTACTACAACACTAGATAGTGCATAGAGAGTCAGGCTATGCATTCACAGAAGATTTTAAGGTATGTAATTCAAAGGATGCTCTGTAATATTAGACTGCAGCAGACAATCATTTGCTACTGATATTACAGATAAGCACAGCTGTGCAAGTAACATATGCATATGGAGGCCGTGCTAACAACAGGGTTGCCAGCATACACTTTCCAGAAGACTATCAAAGCATAACACTTGACTTGACAGTTGTCCAAATGGTTGACATAGTGGTAAATGTACCCCCGACCTTTTTCAAGGACACAACAAGCATGTTGCCTTTTACTCTGTTAATGATACCTTTGGCTAATATACTTACCTTAAACACATACCTCAACGTGCTGTGGGATGGGTTCCCTCAATCAGTCTCTGGCTGTACATCAAGGCTGCAACTGGTCACACTGTTACTCATAAGTGTTGTTGTCCTCCACATTCTGCAGCCTCTCTCACTGTGCTTATTGCCTGCAGCAGCAGCATCACCTGCAACCTGTAGCCCACACACGTGTATGTAATATCAACTACAAACATCCTCAGTGCACTGGCATAGTATCTCTACCCCAGTATTTCCACCCCATCATATGAGAAAGGGGATGGATTCTACATTGCAGCCTTATATCTCCTTCAGTAGTTGCATGGGATTGCCTGATTACATTGCAAATAACGTGTGTATAGTTCAGTTATCATTCTTGAACTACAGATTGGTTCAAAGACAATCACCTGCTAATGACAAACATCTTAAAAAGCCAAACTCATAGCTAGGGAAATCATTGTCTATGAGAGTTACTTTCTATGGTGCACTTGTCAAAACACATATATATCTGTATCTTTTAAAAGAGGAGTATTATACTCCATCAGGTATGTAACCATTTTGTTTTCAACATGATGCATATGTTTTAATATAATTAGGGGGAATGGGGATTACATCAGTAAACCTTTCTTAGAACTATACAGGTGATATGCCATTTATCTGCAGCTATGTAACACCTACAGAGGATGGAGACTACAGCAAGGGTTTAATGCTGTCTGTTAACCGGGGACACAGGTCTTGGGCATACTGCTTTTGTTGGCAGTTGTAAAACTACACAGCTATTTTTGGCACTGTACTATATATACATGTTATGGGAGTGGCTTTCCTGCTATGGGCCTCACAACAAGTGGACTTCTATGTTGGGTGTCTGATCATATGTGAGTATCTGTCATGGCACAACCAGGTGTAGGTCACTATTGCCATTATTCTAGTTGGTTCCACACCATTTGTATGTTTGGCATACTGTTGCATATGAGATGTGTAATCAAGTGGGGAATACTGATAACCTTCGTTAATTGCTGTACCTGCACATACTGTACACCCACATATGTGATCCTGACATGTGTTCTCATTATTTTGTATTTCAGGTGATAACATGCATGCCAGGCATTGCCCATCTTTCACTGAAGTGGAAAATAACCTCATAATAGAAGCATTAAGACAATGCTACCAAGTACTGCTGTCCAGAGAGAGGGCAAATAAGCAAAAGAAACAAGCCCTGTGGGATGAACTGGTCCATAACATAAATGCTGTGGGCCATCAGAACTGCACATATGACCAGGTGCGACACTGTGCCACAGACATGATCCACTAGGAATGCAAACAGGCAGCGGACGTTGCCAGGGATCATCAGGTCACTGGTGGTGAGCCTGCCGTGGAACAACCTCTGACAGCCACTGAGGAATTCCTGATGAAACTTGCAACACAGGACAGCTCCCAGGCTTCCATCACACCATATGTCATGGATGTGGGTGCTACAATGTCCACCCAAGAGGAGCATCCAGGTATGTTTAGATGAATCAGCATTGGAATACTATAGCATTTAGCATGTCAGGGTGTACATAGTTTTACATGGGTGGCAGGTGATTTATGGGGTGGGGGAAACTAGGTTACCTGCAGTTTTAAGCTCATGTAGAGATTGTGACCCACATACCTGTTAACATAGTGGCTACTGTAAATGGGGGATATGTGGACTTAGTACCAGTGTTATACTGTAACATGTGGTGCTGTTTACATTACTTCTCCCTCAAATGTTTTGCAAGACCATCAGGAATAGGAAGAGGCTGTGCCCCTGCCACTGGTAAGTGCAAAATATTTTTGTCACGGATGTAGATTTACTTTCACATGTTCGCTAAAGTGTCATTCCAGGCCTTCTGGGGGGATTGTTGCACTGTCTGCAAGATTGAAAAATGTAGAGATATGTTCTGACGCATTTATATTACTCTGTCAAAAACTCCAATGTCGACAGCGTAATAATCGACATGAAAATGTCGAAACCCCTGAACATCAAACACACACAAAAAAAAAAAAAACACCAAAACACAACACAAATTGCTCTATGCAGGGGAGCAAACCCCCCTGCACCCCCCACACTCCTCACTACTTAAATATACCAACTCCGAGATCACATTACATTGCAGTAAATGGAAATCTCCCCTTATGTAGATTTCCATTTACACGCACGATGACTTTCACTTTTGACATTTTGGTGCCGACAATATCAGCTTCGATATTGTCGGCCTTTGACAGGGTGAAGTAGACCCGTTCTGACTGTACACACTTTATGGTCATACCTAGGCTTTGTAGGTGTGACCACAGTGCTTGATTTCAAAGTATTGACAGGACTTTTCAGATGGCCATGCCTGTAAATTGTACAGAGTTCTGCAGAATGTCAGAAATGTACATAGTTTATGTACTGCTCATGAGAGTCCAGTTTAAAGAGCTGCTATTTTGAAATACTTACCAATTCAGGTTAGAAATTAAAGACCTCACATCCTATTATCTCAGATTGTGGGTTGTACAAGTCTGTAATAGTGACAGCAGTATATGCAGCTTAACATATATTGAAACATAGGACTGTAAATCATACTAGTGCAGGTATTAATATGATACTTTCCCCTTTATATCACAGGTGACCTGGGAGGTTGGTCTTTGTCCTCTTCACAACCTGAAGTCAGTGTCTACTCTGATGATGATGATGGTGGCCAAAGTGAGGCACAGCTGTGGGTGGCAGGGGCTGAATCTGTCACAGAGGTTTACATCCCTCATCTGCCCCCATTATCACTTACACGGTCAGTATGCCTATGCATACCCAGTCCCCTGAGGCCACAGATATTGGACAGTTGGAGGGTGGGGACATTGAACAGAGAATTATGGCTACAGTGAGGGTAGACACTGGCCATAGCCAAACATTTGGTAAGGTTCCACACAGGCGGATTGATTGGAGTGCGCTTAGGAGGCCTGCTGTCCCTCCACCACCTGCTGCAGGTGTCTCATCACATGTCACTTGGCGTATGTTTAAGGACATCATGGAGGCATAGGCATGTTCAAAAAGGAACTCCAGATGAATGCTGAGGGTTATGGATGCCACACAGTCTGACATCTGGGACTGCCTCCACTGCATTGCTCATACCCTGAATTAGTTGATTGATGCAGTGGAAAGACTTAAGTCTGAGTCAGACTGCACACTATCTGCCTTGGAATGTACATTTGTGATGGAATGTCTGGTTGGAGTTGAGCATCGGAGTCATGGAAGTAGGCCAGCAACTACATCTGCTGAGAGACCATGTGGCCATGCACAATCATGCTCCTGTAGTGGCAGTACATCCAATGCTCCAGAGGGGACTGTACTGTCCACACCAAGATGTGTCAGGCCATGAACTCGTGAGCCTGGATGATCCATTGGAGGACATGATCTCAGCAGACAGCAGTCAACTTCAGGTAGTAGCCAAGCATCTGACCTTGGGCATTGAGGTGCCAGTGCAACTTCTTGGAGAGCCAGGTCTGATGTTCGGGGGTAGAGATGAAGAACTGTCATCTCTACCATGCATGGCTCAAAGCTGTTCAACATACATTCACGTAGGGCTAGCACTGAGCTTGGCTGTGTTCAGACAGACACTCACACACCACTGTCATGCTCAGGTCATCTACAGACACACACTCCACATTAACATTGTCGGTCTTGCTTGATCCTTTATGACTCACACACATGCTTGCTAAACTATTGGGTCAGCCTAGGCTTCCTGCACCCTCATACAACATCCTGTGTAAGTGATGATACCAGTGCCACATCCCTGTCATTCTTCTCATTGATACAGGGGAAATGAAGCTACATGTCTAATGTGCAGGGTGACTATCTAAATTAATATGTATTTGTTTCATCCGTTGTGCCTTTCACATACCACTTGTACTGGTCAGTCACAGAGTTTCAACACTGCCATTTGTAATGTGTAAACCACATTATGTTGTGTATGTTACATTGGATGCTGTTGTAATGCCTGTGTAGTCACACAATGAAAGTTGTCTCATGGCACTGTTTATGTTTCACTTTCAGGATTGTGTAGGACACACCTATGGGTTCACATCTACAATAAACCCACCAACATCAGAGCACAGGATGGAATGACAGCACAGAAGAAAAATGTCATCAGAAGGGTAAAACAGACTAGCTGCATGGCTCCATGGGTCCCTATGTGTATAATAGGCTAACAATGACAAGGGCATCTTTCATCCTACTCATGTATCCCTAAAGTCTGACAAGGTCTCATACCCTTGATAAGTGTAAGCAGGGTTTGGGAGCTGATGCATGGACAAGTCGGGGCATGCGTGGTGAACCATCCACAGTTTCCCTGTGTTCATTTCAGGCATTTGTCCTAAAGCAGTTATAATTGTCGCATTCCCCATCCTGTCGTGTAACTTGTACATGATTTGTGTTAGGACGGAACTGTGCTTCACATGCATTGGGAGACTGCTGCATATTGGGTGTAGCATCTGGGTTACATACCTGTCTGTCCAGCATGCCCCGTTTATACCGCAGTCAAGGTGTAGGTGTGTAGGAGAGGTAATTCTTGTGCTAGTTCTTTCTTGGATATGCAGAAGGTATGCAGTGGGTTCTGACATCCCCCTGCATAGCAGGCATACACCTCCCCTCCAAAGCATGTTGGAGACAGAATACACAGTTATGGGCTTGACAAGATCTGCATTGGACATGTAATGTACACTGTGTATTGGTTTACTGTGGAATCACCGTGGATGTGATATTTGTCAGATATGCCTGGTTAGCTACATAGCAAAAGTGGCATTGCACTCAGTGGTAGGTGTGGTGAATGCTGAATACAGTGGAACAATGACTGTCTTGGATTTACATGCCATACCTTTGTTTATAAGTTGTTTAACATAGACTGCATTCCCAAATATTACCAACTTGCAACAGTCAGATGCTAGATCACTATGTGTCTGTAAATCCCTGACTATTGGGTCAACTGTTGGAGGTGTATGGTCAATACATTAGTTACCAGGTATGGATGACTTTCCAAGGGATAGTATTGTGCATTCCTTGGCATTTACTGAATGTCTGTGTCAGCCCATCCTGGACAACTGTTGAACCAGTGTGGGATTCAATGACAGCTCCTAATTTGCAATCTTCTACAAATTTAGTCAGTCAGTGGCCAAAGACAGTGGCAGTGACTGCAGAGATGTAAATACCTAGAAGGAGGACATCCTATCCCACTCAAACTCACATCACACATACCTACATGTGCAGAGGTCTTTACCAGACTCATAAGTAAAGAACAGACACCTCAGAAACCCAAACTCAACCTCACTGCACATAATCATACCTCTGCAGAATACAGTACACATAATAGCTCACGGACCACTGTCTCACCAGTCAAACACCTAAGGCAAAACACAAAATTAAACATATTACTCATATGTGATTACATCATGAGCTACATCGATGTGCCTCTCAATATGCTACAAAAGGGAAAGGTCACGGTCAGCTTTCTGTGGGTGCCAAAATGCACCATATCACACATGCAATCAAATCTGTCAACATCAGGTACTGTTATGAGTACAGAAAACACAAAATACTGTGGCTGAGATAAATAATCCATTGATAAGATGAATACAAAATAAAAGATAAAGACCAACGGAATAAAACAGTGCTAGTAGTACATAAAACAAAATGTATTAATTGAATGGTAAGCACTTTCACAACTGCTCCATCAGACCATATAACAAAATGGAATAAATCATAGCCATATAAATGGTAACATTAATTAGCAGTGAACCAATCCCTACTTAAAACTAATCATCACTTCAATGTAACATATAAAAATATATATGACCCTTAAAAGAAAAATGAGCAATATAAAAATATATATAAAAAGTATAAAAAGGGATAAACATAAAAACCTACTAACATAGAAGTGAATGAAATATAAGAAAACATAAAAACATAAGAATGTATTCACAAGTACCTATAGAAATATATTAAAAACTTAAGCTAAGTCCTAGGGCCGGATTCACGATGACTTGCACGGAGTCTACGAGTAGAGTAAGACTCCATGCAGCCATCATGTCTGATGAGCAATCCAGGAACAGCCTGTAGGGGCATGTAAGAGAGCTCCTAATATGTCTCCTACACGGACAGGGCTGGGATATGCAAATTACCTCACTCGTAGCCGAAAGGCATGCAAATTAGGTAATTTTGCGATCCAGGAAACACAAACCTGTCCGAGTAGGAGACGTGTAAGCTGCAGAAATCTACTCAGTTGACAACTGAGTACCGTTCTGCAAATAGCACAATCGAGCCTTGTCAGCTCTAAATAAAGGTTGCATATGGTTGAGGGAGCATGCCAATGGCCAAATATACAGCCATTGGAAAGTTTCCCATATGCAAAATTAAAATAAAAAGATTTTTTTTTTCGGTGATTTCCGATGTTTAAGCGTAGCGCAGCACCGCGCAAATGGGGTGCGCTATAAAAATCATAAAATAAGACAATAAAAGCCACAAAAGTGGAATTTATGAAAATTGTTAAATGACAATGTAAGGGAATAGCAGGCTGAAGACAACATGGCCACTGAGTAGGGGTTGCTAAGGGGACAAGCCCAGTCTAAGACATGTAACCAAGCATTAGTAGGCAATCCTATGTAAATGAGTGTTAGGATAGTGAATCACACTTTTACATAGCGAATGAGCGCAGTCAGTGGAGTGTAGGAGTAGAATATGGGGAGGAACAGAGTAGGAGATAGGTGACATCACAAGGGGGATATGTATGAAAGTAGTGAAGCTCATTGGAGGACAGTGGCATGTGTTAGCTGTCAGTTAGACAGCATGGAAAGAGGTGTGCCAACAGGTAGGCCAGGGAAAGCCAAGAAATGGAAGGTGTATACTGTGGATAACACCAAAGTTTCTTGCTGAGCGGGTATGCGCGTGTGTGTGCGCCTGTAAACTCGAGTAAGACAGAGTGTGCGCGTGGAAGCATGAGTGCGCATGTTTAAGCTAGAGTAAGCATGTATAAGGCTGTTGGAAGACCTGTAAGCGTGTTTGCACTGGTGTGCACGCGTTTTAACCTGAATAAGCAAGTTTAGTGTCCGTCTAAGCATGTGTGCGCGCGTGTGAGCTGCTGTGAGTGTGTTTCTGCTTGTATGCGCGTCGCTCCCCCGAGGAAACAGAAAGGAAAAAGGAAGCACAACAAATAGTAGGAAGCTACCAGGGAATATTAGTAGAGCTAGCAGGTGCAAACAATCAGAATCAGGCAATTACACAGGCAGAACACTAGCCCAGCCCAGCACTTAAAACTCTGCAAACAACAGTGCAGTTTGTGTCTCTCAAGAGACACTGCAACACTGGAGTAAGCTACTAGAAGTGAAAACTGAAAAAGCTACACTCAGACAAAAAATGCTAGGTGCTGCCATTGCTGTTATAAGGCGACATATGCAACATGCTGAGGGTGGTGACAATGCAAATGCTGGCGGACAACCCACAGTGAGGAGACGGAGAAGAGTGTACAGGCCCAGGGTCACCTACCACGGGTTACATGAGCTGGAGATAGTGGAGCACTATAGAGTGGACAGAGACCTCCTGCAGCAAATTGTTGAGCTGTGCAGGCCACGCCTGACACACAGAACCAACAGAGGGGAACCCATCCCAGTGGAAACCAAGGTATGTGTTGGCCTAAGAATACTAGCAACAGGTACCTTTCAGAGACCAACTGGTGATATGATGGGAATATCACAGGCATCAGCATCCAGGGTACTGCACCAGTTCCTGGATGCCATGTCAGCACATGTCGGTGATCATGTATATTTCCGCAATTCCCGTGAGGTATTGGCCAGCAATATAGCAGAATACCCCGAGGCAGTGGGTGCAATAGACTGCACGCATATACGCATCAAAGCACCAGCTGGTGAGCGGGGTAGGACCTATATTAACTGCAAGGGCTTCCCCTCCATCAACTGCCAGGTTGTGTGTGATGCCCAGGGCATAATAATGCATGTGTGTGCTGGCTGCCCTGGAAGCTACCATGATTCCCATATCTGGCATCTGACGCAGCTGTACCAGACATTTGCCAATGGGGACATCCCACATGGTCACTTAGTGGGGGATGCTGGCTATGCACTGGAGCCGTGGCTGATGACACCCATCAGAAATGCACACACACCTGAACAGGAATGCCATAATGAGGCACACGCACAAACACAAAATGTAATCGAGCGTGTGTTTGGGTTGCTCAAGTCATGGTTCCGGTGCCTGGACACATCTGGTGGAGCCTTGCAATACTCACCAACTACATGTACCCAAATTGTCATGGTATGTGCTATGCTACATAATATGATTCTGCGAAAACAGCTGCAGCAGGACCAGCATAGGCCTGGGCCAAACAGCCCCCCACCAGTGCCAAGGCCATCACAGGCAGAACGTGACTCAGAGGAGGAACAACCTGAGCCTGCCCCAGTAGGCAGAAGGAGGCATGCCCAGTATGCCTTGGCCTTGGCAAAGAGGCAACGCATAGCACATACACTGGCTCAGTAGGAACCCTGGAAATTATACCTCTCTCTAACTAACACATATAGTAAAAGGGATGCCTAACTTGACACTACCTGTTTTCAAACATGTATAGGGAGTGCAGTATGTGCATCTGACATAGGCAGCCCTGCAGCACCACCTGAGGCATGATTGCCATGTGTTAAGCAATGTAAGGTAGTGCTAAACAGCATTTACCACCATGTAGTATATGCAAACTTGATGACCTTGAGTATCATTCTACCCTCACCAAACATGAGGCCACAATATGAAGACAACATGATAAATTACAACAATTGGCTTAATTATTGGCGTCAGTGAAAGGGGATACAATGCCTGTCAGCCTGGGATGACATGCTCGACAAGACATGATGCTTCACTAGGGATGGATTTCACCTATCACCTGTGGCCTTTTGGATATTGCCAAAGGCTCTTGTCACCCCCCATAGTGCCTTTTTTAGGTAAGGCTCAAAACACAAACCCACTTCCATAGGTATCACAAGGGATAAATAACTATAAGTAATGCTACTCAATGCCAGAAGTATAAACTGCAAGATGCACGCACACCAAACTCTCCTCAGCATGGAGAATGTTGATATCTGTACAGTAACAGAAACCTGGTTCAAGGCTCCCAAGAGCACCCTAGCATTAACAGGTTACACCTCATACCATGCTTTACAGCTGCAAAACATGGAACAAATTACAAAAGGAGGGTGAGTATCAATATTTTTCAAAGATACCCACACCCCCAGGTTGGTGGCACAGCATGAAGCATCGGAGACTATCCATGTGCAACTAACAGTGGCTAAAACCACCTTCCAGTTCATAGCCTGCTACAGACCACCCTCCTAAACCAAGGAACCACATTTGGCTGACTGGAGAACACATGAAAATATGAAGGTCTCCCCAAACACCATTATATTGGGCGACTTCAACTACCCAAACATAGACTGGGAGCATTATCCTAGCCCCAACACCCTAGCCCAAAGGTTCCCAGAATTTATAAACCAAAATGCTATGGAACAACTTGTTACCACTCCCACAACAGGGGAAAACATACTGGACCTGATCATCACCAACATGGGGACTCTATGTCCATGACCAGAAGTGTATCTATCCCACTGGATATTCACATCTCGATCCCAGCCCATGGCCAAGAAAAACACAGTGAAAATTATTCACTAAAGCAAATGTCGCACTCCTCAAAACTGAGGTGGAATCCTTCACAGCCCCTGTGCCTGTGGAAAATATGGCCCAGACCTCATAACCCCTTATAAATGCATTCTATGAACACCTTCAGGAATGCATAGATCATGCAATCCCAAATAAAACCAAGACCCAATCCTCCAAAGCTAGGCATCTTGTCTGGTGGACCCCAGCCATAAACAAACCATACAATACAAGGGGGAAGCTACTATATGATAGATCAAAATCCCAACAAGGGAAGGCATCTTTGATCAGTATTATTGAAAAACTATGGCCACACATAAGATCGTCTAAGGCCATCTTTGAGATAAAAATTGTACAGGACACGAAGGATAATCACAATTCATTCTTTACTTATGGTAGGAACCTGTGTGGGAATCCCCAGATATGCTCAGAAGTAGTCCAAAATGATAAACAATACACCAAACCCACAGACATTGCCAACATCTGAGCTGACAAGTTCAGTGCAAACTTCTCCCCCCTCCCCACCAAAAGGGCAAATATCTATCCCAGCAGAGTGCTGGCCCCCTGACATCGCAAATGCCCAGGTAACAGCCAGCCTCTCCAAAGCAAAACACACAGTATCAATGGGACCAGAATGTGTCCTGGGCTGTGTCCAACATGAACCCCAAGAAGAATTGAACACAAACATAAAACCACTGTTCAATCTCAGCCTTACCACAGGATATGTACCCAAAGAGCAGTGTAGAGCAACAGTGGTCCCTCTCCACAAAGGTGGTGCCTCAATGGATACTGCAAACTATCACCCCAGAAGCCTGACTAGCTTGGTCTGCAAAGCTATGGAAAGGATCATCATGGACCTCAGAAATAAACATATTGGAGACCTACAGACACTGGATCCTACCCAGTTCGGCTTTGTTAAGGGCAGATCCTTCCTCTTAAACCTGGTTGAGTCATTTGAAACAGTCACCAAGGCCATTGATGAGAGGAAGGTGGTCCACACAGCCTACCTGGACCTCACAAAAGCCTCCCATACAGTACCCCACTTGGTCATCATAGATAAGATCACCAGCTTCAATATAAACTGCTATGTCACTAGATGGGTTGCAAATTGGCTGAAGGACAGAACCCACATGGTCAGAAATACTGGAGCCATGTCAGACCCCAAACCAGCTACAAGTGGCATCCCACAAGGCTCAGTCCTGGGACCTCCCTTGTTTGGTATATATTTCTCAGAGGTACAGGCCAACACAGAAGGACTGTTGGTGAACAAGTTTGCAGATGACTGCAAACTGGGCACCATAATCAACCCTCCAGCTGACACAAGCATCCTACAAAAGAGCCTCATGGAAACAGACAACTGGTGCCAGAGCCATGTCCTCAAGCTAAATGCAAAACAGTGTATAGTCCTCCCCTTTGTCAAAAACTAAGTGCCCACAAATTACCACATAGGTGGTAACCCATTAAGTATGGAAGAAGTGATAAGGGACCTGGGGACCCAAGCTGATAGCAATCTCTCATTCAATAACCACGTGGCCAAAGTGTTTAGAAAAACATTTCATATAGCCCACCTAATCATGAAGGTATTCACATTTACATCAGGGGAGGTCATCATGCCTCTTAACTCATCCCTCATCAGGCCCATAATTGAGTACAATGCCCCTTGTGGGATGTACCTTATCAGACACCTGCAGCAGCTGGAAAGACCACAAAAGTACCTCACCAGGAGGATCAAAGGGCTCAAACACATGCCATTCGCTGCCCGGTTAAAGAAACTGCAGCTCCACTCAGTGGCATACCGCCTGCCCAGAGGCAATCTGTGTCTGATGTATAAAGCCATGTCCAACCTGGAATCAATGGACATGCTGCACCTCGGAAAATCAGAATCCCATCAAGCTACGTGCTCAAGAGACCTGAACCTCAGGACTGAAATAAATAGGACATGCTGGAGTGACAGATTCATAACCCAGAGGCTCCCCCCACTCTTGAGTAAACCCCCACTCCAGGTTAGCCAGAGTCCCTCATTAACTCTCTTCAAGAGGAATCTTGATGAGTGGATGGGAGATTGTAGGTTTACCCTGGGTATCACTTCTATGTCACTGTTAGACAGAGGCACAGTATACTAACCTTGCAAAATGTCATGGCAAACTCCACTTAAAATGTGTGTTGAAAGCCAAGCACACTCTGGCTAGGATTATAAATGCCCTAGGGCAGATAGCCTAGTATGAATCTATGAACAGAATCACACACACCAACTAGTACAACTGTGGTCAATGTGGAGTAATGTTTGGCAATGTCCACCCAAGTTGGTGAATACACAGCAATGTCGGACAAGCCTGGTTTAAGTAGGCCATAGCTGAACAAAATGTAACATGCTCATAGTTGCCCAACTGGCCCTTAACCAGTCTGGTCTGCTCAGTATGAACATTTAAAGCAGTGATGGGACTCAAACCCATGATACTGTGCACCATAGTGGAAGCACTGAACCACTACACCATGACAGTATGGCAGCGTTCAGCCAGTATGAGGGATTGTTGCCAAGTCTTTGCAAACTATCACATGGAAACCCTGCAGGCACAGCATAATCCATGTTAAGTTATGACACAAAGGAGTCTGGCAGTAAGAACACAACATGACTTTCAACACACACAGTATAAATGTCAATATTGGTCATGTTCACACACAACCAGAAATGTAGTGGACTCCAGATCACAACATATGGAAAGGTCACACTGGGCATGCACACACACTTGGATAAATGAGACATTTGTCAGGCAACAAACCATGGATCTGGCAGTTGTATGAGTTAAGCCAGGAACCTCCCACGATCCAACAATCCGCCCTGTGCATACAGTTAAATGACAACAGACACATATATTAATATACTGGAACCCTGTCATGATCAAACATGTTACGCAGATACAGAAGTTGTTCATAGAAACTGGGAAAGCTATGGCAATAAAGACCTGCAAACAGTAGCAGCAACAAATATTGTGCATCCCGAACATAAACATACGTGCAGAGGTCAATACTAGGCTGTCTGCCCTAGGGAATTCATAAGCCTAGG
The DNA here is from genome assembly GCF_019279795.1 of Protopterus annectens. Lineage (NCBI taxonomy): Eukaryota > Metazoa > Chordata > Ceratodontiformes > Protopteridae > Protopterus > Protopterus annectens. Next base: position 1,366,833,379 of record NC_056743.1, read on the forward strand.
CAGAGTGTATTTGGTGTCCACCTCCCCAGTAGAGTAGCCTACTGTGCCTCTGTAAAGTAGGTCACAGAAGGCACCCTTTAAGGCTAGTTTGCTGTACCTCTGTCAAGCAGGGTCACAGTGGAGATCCCAGGGGTGAATTTGCAATTTCCCATCCATGCGGCTGTATTTCGCTGGAAGAGGGTTGGCGAGGGGCTATGTCTAACTTTAATTGGGATTCAATTCCAGAGTGAGGGGAGCCTCTGAGTAATGAATCTGTCCCTGCAGCATGTCCTATTTATTTTTGTGCTGAGGTTTAAGTCCCTGGAGTGTGTAGCTCTAAGGGTCTTGGATGTTATGAGGTGGAGCATGTCCATTACTTCTGGGTTTGAAATGGCTGCATACGTCAGGCATTGATCACCTCTGAGTAGGCATTAAGCAACTGAGTAGAGCTGGAGATCCTTTAGTTGAGCTGCATAGGACATCTGTGTGTAGCCCATGATCCTCTTGGGGAGGTACTGTTGTGTTCACTATAGTTGCCGCAGGTGTTGGGTAAGGTACACCCCAAAAGGGGCATTGTAGTCAAACATGGGCCTGATGAGTGACTAGTAGAGGGCCGCAATGACCTCCCATGATCTACATGCAAACACCCATGTGATAAGGAGGGCTATATAAAGGTCTTTGAAATGACTCTGTCAATGTGATTAGCAAAGGAGAGGTTATGATCTATGTGGGTCTGTGGGATATTGCTCTGTTATGTAGTAGCTTCCTCCTTCTGTTGTACAGCTTATATATGGCTGGGGTCAACCAGACAGGTCTCCTGTTTAGGAGGAGTCATGGTTTTATTTGGGATAGCATGATCAATGCATACCTGCAGGTGCTCATACAATGCATTTGTAAAGGATTCTGCAGATTGGGCTGTATTATCCTCCAGCACGGGGCCTTTGAAGTATTCCACCCCAGTCTTCACAAGTGCAAAGTCTGCTTTTGAGAAATTCTTTATAGTGATTTCCATGGCTGGGGGTGGGAGCGGGATATGGATGTCCAGGGAAAGTTGTTTATGGTCTGATCTTAACAATGACGGTTCTACCTCTGGTGTGGAGCATAGAGTCCCCATGTTGGTGATGATCAGGTCCAATATGTATTCCCCCTTGTGGGTGTGGTGACTGGTTGTGCCATAGCACATGGATTCACAAATTGTAGTGGCTGTAGGGTGATGTTGTTGAGGGCCTGAGTAGTATCCCAGTCAATATTTGTGTACCTGAAGTCAACCACTATAATGGTGTGTGTGAAGACCTGCATATCCTACACTGTTCCCAGGTAAGCCAAGTGTGGTTACTGGGTATGGGGGGGGGGGGTGGTCTGAACTACACACCAAACCAAAAGGCAGTTTTGCACAATGGTAGTTGTATATGTATGGCCTGTCATGCTTAGTGCAGTGGTACCAACCCAGAGGTGTGTGTATCTCTGATGTATATGGATACACCCCCTACTTGTGTTGCATGTTACAAGTCCTGTGGTCACGAAGCATGCTATAGAACATAACCTGGCAGTGCCAGTGTGCATATGTGACCCTGAACTAGGCATCTGTTAATGCACAGATATTGTTATCCCCCATACTGAGGGATAGTTAAAAATTTACATTCCTCTTTGGAAAGACTGATGATGTCAGCACCCAATAAATACAGCAGGAGAAGGGAAATCATAGGGGGGGGTGTGTATGTATGCAATTCTCTGTGAAAGGAATGGCCTTTTTGAAGACTGGGATAACACACTAAAAGATGTACATTCCTCTTTGGCAAGACTGATGATGTCAGCACCCTATAAATACAGCAGGAGAAGGGAAATCATAGGGGGATGTGTATGTATGCAATTCTCTGTGAAAGGAATGGCCTTTTGGAAGACTGGGATAACACACTAAAAGATGTACATTCCTCTTTGAAAGACTGATGATGTCAGCACCCTATAAATACAGCAGGAGAAGGGAAATCATAGGGGTGTGTGTATGTATGCAGTTCTCTGTGAAAGGAATGGCCTTTTGGAAAACTGGGATAACACACTAAAAGATGTATATTCCTCTTTGGAAAGACTGATGATGTCAGCACCATATAAATACAGCAGGAAAAGGGAAATCATAGGGGGGGTGTACGTATGCAATTCTCTGTGAAAGGAATGCCCTTTTTGAAGACTGGGATAACACACTAAAAGATGTACATTCCTCTTTGGAAAGACTGACACTGGAACCTACCCAGTTCAGCTTTGTTAAGGGCAGATCCTGCCTCTTAAACCTGGTTGATTTCTTTGAAACAGTCACCAAGGCCATTGACGAGGGGAAGGTGGTCCACACAGCCTACCTGGACCTCGTAAAAGCCTTCGATACAATACAGGGGATGTGTATGTATGCAATTCTCTGTGAAAGGAATGCCCTTTTTGAAGACTGGGATAACACACTAAAAGATGTATATTCCTCTTTGGAAAGACTGACACTGGATCCTACCCAGTTCGGCTTTGTTAAGGGCAGATCCTGCCTCTTAAACCTGGTTGATTTCCTGAAATAGTCACCAAGGCCATTGACGAGGGGAAGGTGGTCCACACAGCCTAAGTAGGCCTCGCAAAAGCCTTTGATACAATACGGGGGGGGTGTGTATGTATGCAATTCTCTGTGAAAAGAATGCCCTTTTTGAAGACTGGGATAACACACTAAAAGATGTACATTCCTCTTTGGAAAGACTGACACTGGTACCTACCCAGTTCGGCTTTGTTATGGGCAGATCCTGCCTCTTAAACCTGGTTGATTTCTTTGAAACAGTCACCAAGGCCATTGACGAGGGGAAGGTGGTCCACACAGCCTACCTGGACCTTGCAAAAGCCTTCGATACAATACGGGGGGTGACGAGGGGAAGGTGGTCCACACAGCCTACCTGGACCTCGCAAAAGCCTTCGATACAATACGGGGGGGGGTGTGTATGTATGCAATTCTCTGTGAAAGGAATGCCCTTTTTGAAGACTGGGATAACACACTAAAAGATGTACATTCCTGTTTGGAAAGACTGACACTGGATCCTACCCAGTTCAGCTTTGTTAAAGGCAGATCCTGCCTCTAAAACCTGGTTGATTTCTTTGAAACAGTCACCAAGACCATTGATGAGGGGAAGATGGTCCACACAGCCTAACTGGACCTCGCAAAAGCATTCGGTACAATACGGGGGTGTGTATGTATGCAATTCTCTGTGAAAGGAATGCCCTTTTTGAAGACTGGGATAACACACTAAAAGATGTACATTCCTCTTTGGAAAGACTGACACTGGATCCTACCCAGTTCGGCTTTGTTAAGGGCAGATCCTGCCTCTTAAACCTGGTTGATTTCTTTGAAACAGTCACCAAGGCCATTGACGAGGGGAAGGTGGTCCACACAGCCTACCTGGACCTTGCAAAAGCCTTCGATACAATACGGGGGGTGTGTATGTATGCAATTCTCTGTGAAAGGAATGCCCTTTTTGAAGACTGGGATAACACACTAAAAGATGTACATTCCTCTTTGGAAAGACTGACACTGGATCCTACCCAGTTCGGCTTTGTTAAGGGCAGATCCTGCCTCTTAAACCTGGTTGATTTCTTTGAAACAGTCACCAAGGCCATTGACGAGGGGAAGGTGGTCCACACAGCCTACCTGGACCTTGCAAAAGCCTTTGATACAATACGGGGGGTGTGTATGTATGCAATTCTCTGTGAAAGGAATGCCCTTTTTGAAGACTGGGATAACACACTAAAAGATGTAGATTCCTCTTTGGAAAGACTGACACTGGATCCTACCCAGTTCGGCTTTGTTAAGGGCAGATCCTGCCTCCTAAACCTGGTTGATTTCTTTGAAACAGTCACCAAGGCCATTGACGAGGGGAAGGTAGTCCACACAGCCTACCTGGACCTCGCAAAAGCCTTCGATAAAATACGGGGCGTGATGAGGGGAAGGTGGTCCACACAGCCTACCTGGACCTCAGAAAAGCCTTCAATACAATACAGGGGGGGTGTATATGTATGCAATTCTCTGTGAAAGGAATGCCCTTTTTGAAGACTGGGATAACACACTAAAAGATGTACATTCCTCTTTGGAAAGACTGACAATGGATCCTACCCAGTTCGGCTTTGTTAAGGGCAGATCCTGCCTCTTAAACCTGGTTGATTTCTTTGAAACAGTCACCAAGCCCATTGATGAGGGGAAGGTGGTCCACACAGCCTACCTAGGCCTCGTAAAAGCCTTTGATACAATACGGGGGGGTGTGTATGTATGCAATTCTCTGTGAAAGGAATGCCCTTTTTGAAGACTGGGATAACACACTAAAAGATGTACATTCCTCTTTGGAAAGACTGACACTGGTACCTATCCAGTTCGGCTTTGTTAAGGGCAGATCCTGCCCCTTAAACCTGGTTGATTTCTTTGAAACAGTCACCAAGGCCATTGGCGATGGGAAGGTGGTCCATACAGCCTACCTGGACCTCGCAAAAGCCTTCGATACAATACCCCACTCGGGCATTATAGATAAGCTCACCAGCTTAAATATAAACCCCTATATCACTAGATGGGTTGCAAACTGGCTCGAGGACAGAACCCACATGGTTAGAATTGCTGAAGCCATGTCAGACTCCAAACCAGTTACAAGTGGCGTCCCACATGGCTCAGTCCTGGGACCTCTCTTGTTCAGTATATATTTCACGGAGGTACAGGTCAACACGGAAGGACTGTGGCTTACCAAGTTCGCAGATGACTGCAAACTGGGCGCCATAATCGACTCTCCAGCTGACACAAGCATCCTCCAAAAGGGCCTCATAGAAACAGACAACTGGTGCCAGAGCCATGGCCTCAAGCTAAATGCCAAAAAGTGTATAGTCATCTCCTTTGGCAAAAACAAAGTGCCCACAAATTACCACATAGGTGGTAATCCATTAAGTACAGAAGAAGTAATTAGGGACCTGGGGATCCAAGTTAATAGCAATCTCTCATTTGACAACCACGTGGCCAAAGTGGTTAGAAAAACATTTTATATGGCCCACCTAATCATGAAGGGATTCACATCTAGATCATGGGAGGTCATCGTGCCTCTTTACTTATCCTTCATCAGGCCCATAATTGAGTACAATGCCCCTTTTGGGATGTACCTTACCAGACACTTGCAGCAACTGGAAAGACCCCAAAAGTACCTCACCAAGAGTATCAAAGGGCTCAAACAGATGCCATATGCTGCCCGGTTAAAGAAACTCCAGCTCTACTCAGTGGCATACCGCCTGCTCAGAGGCGATCTGTGCCTGACGTATAAAGCCATGTCCAACCCAGAATTAATGGACATGCTGCACCTCAGAAAATCCAAATCCCATCAAGTTATGCGCTCAAGAGACTTGAACCTCAGCACTGAAATGAATAGGACATGCTGGAGGGACAGATTCATAACCCAGAGGCTCCCTTCACTCTGGAATAAAATCCCAGTCCAGGTTAGGCAGAGTCCCTCATTGACTCTCTTCAAGAGGAATCTTTATGAGTGGATGGGAAATCGTAGGTTTACCCCGGGTATCACTTCTGTGTCACTGTTAGACAGAGGCGCAGTATACTAACCTCGAAAAAGGGCATAGCAAAATTAATTTAAAATGGGTGGCGAAAGCCAAACACACTCTGGCTAGGCTTATAAATGCCCTAGGGCAGATAGCCGAGTATGAACCTATGAAGCTATGAACCTATGTCAGCACCCTATAAATACAGCAGGCGAAGGGAAATCATCTAGTAATGCAAATAGTGTGCTGCGCTAATGCATCTCTCTCAAGTATCATAGCATAGTTAGGTAGGGGTTTGAATCCTACAAATGCCACGTGTGCGTTTGTCGCACAGTTTGTCAATGTGTTTTGCTTTTATTATTGTATGACATATTATTATAACAGTAATTTCAGTGCGTATGTATGCAATTCTCTGTGAAAGGAATGGCCTTTTTGAAGACTGGGATAACACACTAAAAGATGTACATTGCTCTTTGGAAAGACTGATGACGTCAGCACCCTATAAATACAGCAGGAGAAGGGAAATCATTTAGTAATGCGAATAGTGCACTGCGCTAATGCGTCTCTCTCAAGTGTCATAACATAGGTAGGAGTTTGAATCCTACAAATGCCATGTGTGCGTTTGTCAATGTGTTGTGTGTTTTGCTTTTATTATTGTATGAAATATTATTATAACAGTAATTTCAATGCACACATCAGGTATGTGTGTGCCACATACAGATATGTACTTGTGACCTTTAATAGTTCCTATGTGTGAAGCCTGCCCCATATGAATACAGTTGTTACCTTTGCCAGCATGTGCCGCAGCTTACCAGACCTTAGGCCATACATGTATGTTGGTGACAATGCAGGCTACTGCAGTGATCTGTGTCCTAGGTCAACTATGTGACACACACCCATGAAAGCTTTGATAGATTAATGTGGGTCAGGGTTCATGTCTGGAGTATATGTCAGACATGTTAAAACACAGCAAAGTCTGTGAGTGATGGACACCGAGTGTAGGTGTATGGCAACTGTTGTCGATATGCATACAGACACCTTCTTGCTTAGGTGATACACCGAGGGACTGCAGAATACCTTTGGAAATGTGAATATCACAGGAAAGACAAGATAACACTTGTCCACATGTACACACCATTACCCATTCTACATGATGGGTGCTACCACCTACATGGTACTGTTGGAATACTATGTTAACTACGTGCCAATGCCAATTCCACAGTTGCATTACAGCAATACAGCATGGCTTGGACAACAGGTATCTGTCCGTATGATACCCTTGTGGTGGTTAGGTGTGTCATGTGTAGAATGCATTGCAGGCCACTGTATGTATTTGCAGTCATGGATGGACATATCCGTAGTGCGTTGGCATACATGTGCGACTGCTATATGCCAATGAGTATTGTTCCCAGGGATGTGTGGGGCTCAGTAAGAATGGCTACTGGTATAGTGTAGTACTGCAGGGATATCACTGACACCAGGTTCCTACATCTGTGTATCAGTTGAGGAGACACCATGTAATGACCACTGAATGTCAGGCTTACTACCAGAATGCAGACCATTGACATTTGGAAACTGTATCACCCACAACATACTGTCAAACCATGTCATGTTCCATGCTAACGATGTTCACAAATGTACACCTGCAACTCAGTGCTGCAAACATCACACATGTACTGTCCACACCCCAACACATGTAAGCACAGCTACACACAACAGCCATGTGGCAAATGTGCAGACAGTACACTTTGGGAATTAACACTGGTGTATACAAAACTGCAATGACAAACACAGGTAATGCATCATGCATGCTTGAATATACCCACAATATCATTACACTGTACTGTTAACAACATGATAATATTACTACAATGCTATGTAGTCACCCTGTGCATCAGCACCATGTTACCCTGTTCCTGCATCAATGTTACAGATGGCAGGAGGTGGCACAGTTTCATCATATGCACAGGGTGTGTACTTGGTTTGCCAGAGTCTGCCATTGACACATCCAATTGACATGTATGTGTGTGTGTGTGTGTGTGTGTGTGTGTGTGTGTGTGTGTGTGTGTGTGTGTGTGTGTGTGTGTGTTAGTGAGGGACAACAGTACAACACGGGGCAATGTTGCTGCAATTTGTGTGTGTGTATATGTTAGCCCTAGGTGTTAGCATTATGTGTGTGTGTATGCATGCACACAGTTCCACCACATGGCTGCCATATACGGGTGTTTGTGGACAGCCACAGACTGTACCTGCCAGGTCATACAGATCACTGTCTCTGTTCACGGACATGGTACCTGTGCCTGGCAGGGGTGCTACGGACAGTATCAGGTACTAAGCCAGACTGGGTACTGTCATCAGAAGCAGTGGGTTGTTGACTGGACACATGTCCCTGTTGGGACTGTCCAGAGCCACGTGCATGTGGTCTTCTCGGACGGTCTAATGACAACACAGACCCAGCATTGCTGGGGCTGGTACTGGCACTATGGGAGCGGCTGCAATTTTGTTGTCATCCGCGACAACTGCCAGCTGATAATGTTGCTGGCATATGTCCACGTCGATGCCTCAACCATCCTGCACTGTCCTGGCTCCTGGACATGTAGTTGCTGAAGAGATCTAATGTGTCCCCCCAACGTCTATCAATGACCTCGCTGATGTTACGGATGGCAGACACAACGTCACGCATAGTGTCATTCATAGCGGTGCTTTGTGCTCTAAGCTCCCTCAGACCCTGACTGGTGTACCGTTCAAAGCATGCCTGTGCCTGCATTACAGCCCGGAACATAGCTAAGGTTGAAAGACCTCTGTGGGCATGTCTGACAGGGGCAGTACAACCATGGATGCTCCCACGAGAACCCCTGGACATCTGCCTGTGTGGTACCATGTCAGGAATCTGGCCATGGCTGCTGTGAGGAGATGCATGTGCCAATGATACCACACTACCCTGGTCAATGCCCATTGTATGCTGTCCCTCAGCTAAGGACATTGGTGACAATGGATGTATCGGCAGGATGACTGTGTGCATTGATGGGGTTCACTGCTGTGTAGTGTCAATTGGCTGACCAATGACAGACCCTGTCACACCTCCCTGTGCCATTACACATGTATCATCATAATTACTATCCTCAGCAGTGGTTTCAGGTTCCCTGCTGCATTCCACCAGAGCAACATCAGAACCTGTGAGAGGAAGATAGGAAACACAGTTTACAAATGTGTACATGATATTAGCACACAGGCGCACATGCACACTTGCACACATGCACACATGTGCACATGCACACATGCACACATGCACACAGGCACACATGCACACATGCACACAGGCGCACATGCACACAGACGCACATGCACACAGGCGCACATGCACACATGCATACAGGCGCACATGCACACAGGTGCACAGGCACACAAGCACACAGGTGCACAAGCACACAGGCACACAAGCAAAGAGGCACACAGGCACACAAGCACACAGGCACACTCCTCAGTACAGCAGATACAAACACAGACACACCTGCAATCCAACACATACACAATACTGTTTTAGGGTGGGTGACAGTATCACAAGGAAAACCATCACTGCACACGTGTCAGCACGCAGATTATGTGTTGCACAGGAACATGCAGTGGAAGTGTAGACAGCCCTTGTTAATAACAGCATACGTGTACTTGATGCTTGTGTGTAGTTGTTCAGTGATTGTCTCCACCCTGGGACACAATGTGTACAGGGACATAACAATGTTGTGCAAGTGTTACAAGCTGTGGGTGCATATATTTGCACACACACACACACACACACACACACACACACACACACACACACACACACACACACACACAAAACACATGACGGTGCTACGCAATTACTGCCATGTGTACCTTTGTGGTTGGCGGAACTGGATGTGGTGTAGTAACGAGAGCCATGATCAACATGCTTCTTGTGGTCAGTCAACAATAATAATGTGTACCAGACAGGCAGCTAGCATGCTGTACCTGATGGGCAGTAACATGACTACATCCGCAATTACACAGCCACTTGTTACATGGGTTTGTAAGGTTGCCAATAGTGAGCATTGCCTAACATGAATGTATTATTTGTTCAAGACTGTTGCACAAAGACATGATAGGCCTCTACCCCTCAGGTATATTATGTGTGCTGTGTAGATGATAAGTGGGATACTGAAGGGTGGCCATACAGCAGGTGTCATAATTGGACATGTGTAGGAGGCTAAGGTGTAGTGTGTATGCCAAACATGTGTGTGTTGTGTACATATGTATCAGGTATGCCTATACAATGTCCAGTACTGTGTTGTCACACGTGTGTCATGCTCTGTGTATTGCATGTGAGTGAGGCAGCTATTGAGAATAATGGAATATGCATAGTCTCACAGAAAACATGCACAGCATGCATTATGTGTAGGTGTGTTACATGTGCACAGACTACACCTCCATATGACATGCACATGACATTAGCAATAGTATTGTTATTACACACTCACCAGCATGGATTGGCTGCCTTGCTGTCACTCCAGAGGGACCTGCAAAAATATGAGAGTGATTGCCAGTGGCCACAACTGTGCCATTGATACTGTGTGTATGATAAAGTACAGTAGTACAACAGGTGGCTTTCACAGGTCTACAGATTATGCTCAGAATATCAATCTTGCAGAAGAATAGGCAGGTTAACAGCTACACAAACAGTACACATCTCACACACGCATAAACTACCAGTACAGAGAACAGTCAACTACAGATATGGCATGTTACCTGCACGCTCCATTTCAACATGCTGGGTGGCTCCGGCCTCCATGATGACACTTGTTTGTGGATGTTGCTGTTGTTGGCCTGGAGCCACAACAATTAGGAGGTGCTCCTCCACACTGGTGGGGGGGGGGTGGATAGGTACCCCACCGCCTGTGGCAAGCTGTTGTCTGTGGATATCAGACGCATGCTGCTGGACATGTCTAATCAAATCACTGCAGTGATGGCGTACCTGCTCATATGTCCGGTTATGCATGCCTATGTCATTTACCCGACGGACAAGATCTTGCCACAGTGCAGCCTTTTCATGCTGGTTCTGGCTGGTCCTGGAAAACAGCACACAGTAATTCTGCACCAGGGTCTGGTGGATCTCCAGATCCTCTGCTGCTGTATAAGGTGGGTTTTGCTGATGCACCATCACCCTGGAAGGAAATGACAAATATATGAGCAAGTCATGTGGCACACTTAATATTCTAATGTACTGATATCACTTAACTGCCATATATAGCATCTGTCTGTCTATCAGGGGATACACATGTTCGATACCACATATCAGTGCTCAGCCCACAACTGTCTGACAGTGCCTGCCACACTCCATACAACAAGCTAGTATACACAAGCACTCGGCACACTGTGTGGGATACAATGCACAACCTCACACTGGGGGTATGTATCAAGCTAATGGATGAAGAATATTGTCATCCCGTGCAATGAATGCAATGCACATTTACAGTTTCAACGGTAATCCATCCTAGTCTTTGATGCCATACCCCTACCTGACATATGTGCACAGTTGTTACTATAGCCAGCATACTGCTGTCACAGAGTATACATGCTGCCAGATACACACAGATATACCCTGTAACACACATGTGATTGCGGCCATGGTACAAGCATCAATACACACACATTACACATACATACAACACACAAATGTATGACAACACAGATGAGCATTAACTGTGTACCTTATAGTACTGTGTGCTCCTACTTACAGATACCTATGCATGAGGTATGTAATCTCTGCAGACTACAGGAAACACACCAGACAGTGTTACCAGGGAATGTGAACATACACCATACTGTAGTGTTTAGGCCTACACCATCAGGTAGTACAACAGTTCAAATGTGAGCTGGATTCAACAGCAGTACCACTTACTAAGCATACATTTATTTAATTTATTTTATTTTTATTTTACATTTGTTGACCGGGCTAGTCTTGCTGGATACATGTCCATTTTCAGCAGAGGCCCGAGGAGAAAAGCTCCACTATATACTGGTACATTACATAAAAAAAACATTACTATAAGATACAACTTATAAGGATTAATGAACTAATTGAATGTAGGATATTAACAATACAGAAGCATTTTTACAGAAATGTACAGTTCTTAAATTACATCATTTTTACAGAATATGTATAATACTTAAAATACTAAATACTGAGTAGAATTCCTAATCCCATGTTATTAGGAAAAGCAGGAGTAGTAATTTTGAAAAGAAAGAAAGAAAGAGGTAGCACATACAAAGGTCTATACTATATAGTATTGACAGTTATGATAATACATTTGTGCCAGGGCACCATTGGTATGTTTAGTATTATTCTAAACATCCATTGCTGTACATATACATGCACATGTAGGCACATAGACTGCCCACCTTTCATGGTGGGAATATCACTTCTGAAACAGTTGTGAGACATACCATTCTGTAATGATATTGCACAGTGTTATGCATAATGCATTATGCTGTCCTCAGGCCGTAGAGATGTAGCAGGCCTCACTGGCTCAGTCCCACAGAAGTTCACCACCACATGACATATACCTGCACTGCATGCTGTTTTCAATGCCACACACTACAACCTACATTGATATGTGCACATAGCAACCTTCAACTACATATGTATGTCCAGCCTTCACTAACAGTTGCAGTATGTCCCTTGCCCTATGCACATCTGCATATACATATAGATACAGACTGCTAACACATATGGAGGGCTCACAGTATGTACATTATTAGATTATGTAGTTTACATTACCTTTGTCTCTGACAGCTTTTTTCTGCTGGCTTGCTGGCTTGCTTGCTGGCTTGCTGGCTTGCTTGCTGGCTTGCTTGCTTGCTGGCTGGCTTGCTTTTTATTTATTTTTTTGTCTCTGTCTCTATCTCTATCTCTTTCTCTCTCTCTCTCTCTCTCTCTCTCTCCCTCCAGTTGCTGCAATGATATTATTGCATGTGTGGACTGGCAGTACAGGCTGCTTTTGTAGGTATCTGCACATGTGCATGTGATGGTGTCTGCACCAATTGGTGGCCAGCATTTAGTAATTGCATGCAGCCTGCTGTGTGGGAATTGCAGTTCTCACTGTTATTTCAGGACACCACTATAAAATGATAGGTTAGGTAAGCATAGGCCTTTCAGTTTTACAAGGTGGGGACCATGCTGGTTTGCTGTGGACACTGTTGTGTGAGTAAGAAGGTTGGTATATCTCTCATATCTAATGCTGTGTTGTAGCCACTGAAATGCATGTTGTACTGAAACCTGACTGTTGCTTCTTCCAGTTCACTCTTCTCAGTGTGTATGTTAACTCACACCTGCTAATGCTAACATTGTTTACGTGGGAGTATGTACTTACCTGTGGGATTTGAGGATTAACTGGCATACAACAGTAGTTCTTGCAATGTGTTGCTATGGCTTTTGTATTTTCCCTTTACATTCACTCCTTGAATGCCTGATATTTGTCTTTACTGGAATGTGTTGCTATGGCTTTCCTATTTTCCATTTACATTCACTCCTTGTAATGCATGATATATTTCTATCAGCACTAAGTTCTTATATGCGTGCTGTGGCTTGGTGGCACTTCATGCAGTCTGGTGAACCCAAAGTCTGGGGTTTGACACTTACAGGGGTATTTTGTGTTGCTGCTGAGCAGTACAAGGGCCTTGTCATACAGAGTGAATAAGGCACTTTTAAACAGTTGTAAGCAGGAAGCAGGAAGTCAGTGGGGACACCAGCTAGAGATGTGCAGGCTGGGTGTAGGGAAGATCCATAGCTGCACATTTCTTTAACTGCAATAGCTGTACATTTGTTTGACATTTGCTGTGACATTTGAAACCTTCCACCCCTGAGAGAGGGGTGAGGACAACTAAGTATATTGTACTAACAATTGTGACTATCAGGCAGATGCAGTGCTTGTGAACTGCTATACTGTCATTAGTATGTTAGATGGCTACATCCTTTGATATTTCTGTGTTATACTCCTACATAAGGGCATGCTTGTGGAAGTAATTCTACAGCTATTCGCAGAGTATGTAACAGCAGACAGGCTGATATGCCTGTGTGTTTCTGACACTTGCAGGCCTCAAATACTCTCAGGTATATATTTGACCAGCCTCAGGGAAAGGTACATATCAGTGGGATACACCCGTGATATATTTCAGATATTCTGCAGTTGTGACTGTGGGGTATTTTGAGCATATGTATTACTACACCATTTCTGACATGCAAGTAGTGTCTACTTTAACTTATTGACAGTTACCATTATGTGGGATTCCTCACCTTTCTGCCTACTGTTAGTACATTTCACAGGGAGTCAGTGGGGCACAGGTAACAGTTGTTTGCAAATCAGGGACATCCCTGTAAATCAGTCACAGTTGGGAGGTCCGGCCTCTTACCTATTCAAATATGGCGGTGTTTATCCTGCTCTGATACTGTGTGGGGTTTGTAAGGAGCTACTATAACATTATTACCTACTAGCATGGCTGCTTCTCTTCTCACACTAATGTAATGCAATTCCACAAGAATTGCCAGTAAAGACACACAGAACAAGCTTTGTGTAATGGCCTTCCTATTTTCCCTTTACATTCACTCCTTGTATTTCATGATATATTTCTTTCAGCACCAAGTTCTTGTATATCTGCTGTGGCTCAGTGGTAATTCATGCAGACTAGTGTTTCCAAGGTCCGGGGTTCGAGACTGACAGGGGTATTTTATTTTGCTGATGGGCAGACTACAGGCCTTGTCATACAGAGTGACTAAGGCACTTTTAAGCAGTTGTAAGTGGGTTTGCGCGAGTTTGCGCAATGCTTAGCTATGCTTATCTATGCTTAGCTAAGCGCACACAATCGCACACCCGCTTACTTCTGCTTAAAAGTGCTTACTCCCACTAACACCCGCACTAATTTCTTTTAAAGAAAAGAAAATGGGGAAATAGGAAAGTGGTGAAAAAGGGGGCACAAAGAAGGAAAGACAGTAGGGAAACCAGCTCGGGATGTGCAGGATGGGTGTAGGGAAGGTCCATAGCTGCCCATTTCTTTATCAGCAACAGCTACGCATATGCTTGAAATTTGGTGTGAAATTTGAAATCTTCCATCCCATAACAAAATATGTCATACTGCCAATTAGAATTATCAGTTTACATGTCCAGCGGACATGTGTGCAAATTGGGCAGCTATATATGGGGCGTAATTTTTTTTGTGGGAACAGAGTGCCCTTTTTTAATTTTTTTTCAGGTGAGAGTGGAATGTGAGGTACAGGAAGTAGGTATATTTGAGGAGGTAGGTTGGGGAGGTTAACAGACAAGACAAACAAGATGCATACAGGGGCAGAGTATGACACATGTGGGGGGTAAACACAATTGACGGGGATGGATGTTTGGATATCGTGAGCCCATGAGCCCACAGATGGCAACAGTGGAACTGAGATCCCCACCCATGGGCAGTTACCACTGCGTCTTCACAACCCAGACCGGGGCTGTGCTGGGGGCTGGATAGGATGGGCAGGCACACCTGTGAGTTGCGCCACTCTCGCCTTGAGCTGGCGTAGGGGATCAGTCACAGAACGCCTGATCTCACTACGCACCACAGACCAGACCCTATGGAGTGTGAGTGGAGGCTCTCCTCTGGCCACGCTTGCAGAGGGGGGACAAGCCCCATCCCCTGCAGTGCTTCCACCTGAATGTGGCACAGGGTCACCGGAGGAGGAGGTCCCGGCCTTTGCACTGGTGCCAGGTGCACTCGCCAGCTGAGGTGGGAGAGGTGGGTCCGCTGGAACCCGCCTTCCCTGTTGTAATATGTTTAGCAGTATTTTGTGGCATTTTGGGTTAGTAACAAACAACACCATTCAAAATTAGTTGTAACAGCATGCATCAGTATTCCCATTAACCAAACACCCATGAATTCCGAACATTGAGCAGCAAGCATAACACATGCATATTTAGAACAACAGTGCACATTCCAACAGCATGCAGGGTTGATTTGTGGCAACAGGCCATCAGGTTTGGATATGTAAACAGGGCACATGCATCAACATACATGCAGATATGTATGAACCAACAGGACAAATGTCCATGGGAATTAATTGTGAATACACATACCCAGTTTGGTGTGGAATGGCATAATTTGTGAAAATAGGGTAGGGTGGAGAAATATTACATTAACAACTTACACTACCTATACATATACTGTACATTCCTAGTCGATGCAGATATATATCCCCTACATGTATGAGTACAGTTTCCTGTATGTAACCTTAGGAATGTTGGTGATGGGGATGTTACTGCTACATTAATATACATTCCATTTTTATTCATATATGTTCATATCTGGCTGTGTTCAGGTACAGCATCCTGCTACATTTGATTTATATGGGTCTAGACAACTGTGGATGTTCAGCATTTCATACAACCATACTATCTCCATAATGCAAGGGTACAGCAACATATCCAAATTGTAGGATGGACACAGTCCAGGTTCTGTACTTTATTTAAGACATTACACTCTTTGGTTGTGGCTGTCTCATTCATTTCATTATGTAGTGACTGCAGTATACCTTTATTCCAGACTTATTACAGCTTTCTTGGTAGCTTCAAACTGTCTTTCTCACACTCTCTCGCTTATTTTATATTTACATTTCAAAATGGTACTTAATTCTAGGCTTTATTAACATTTATTACTGGGTTACAACAATCCTTTCCAGCTGACTCACTTATTTCATATGGCAGAATTTGCAAGGATGTATTCGACACTTGTCTATCCTTTGTTGATTGATTACCACTCATTTTCAGGCTGAAGCAGTTATCTGATATTACAATACAGGTGGAAACTCTATTTGAGACTTGTTTAATCTTTATTACTGGATTGCAATACACTCTTTTCCAGGCTGCATCACTTATCTAATCTTACAATACTAGCAGAATCTTTATTCTAGGCTTATTTCACCTTTATTATTGGATTACAACACTGAACTCTTTTACAATCTGTCTCACTTATATTCTATAACAATACCAGCTAAATAATTACTAACCTGCCTGGTGGCGCAACCTCATCAGCCTATCAGCATAGGCTCGCCGATTCGCGGAATGAACACCTGCAGCTGTAATATAAATGAAAGAATATTGGAACATACCTCTCCATACTATAGGCTAGGATAGCATTTCTTACATACGTAATTACATGGATACTTACTCAGTAGTGGGGCACTGGGCATTTGGTGGGCCTCCTGGATCCATCGGTTCAGTTGGTCCTCCTTACGTTGCTTCAGGTCCGCATGGTGGTAACGGACCTGTTCACCAGTCCTCAGAATGCCTGTAGCACTGGTGAGATCATGTGCCAACCGGTTCCACGCCTCTGCCTTATACGCTCCCCATTGAACCTGGCCCTGCATGAGTTGTGCTTCATGATCATGGACCAGGAGCCAAACCATATATTTTGACTCCTCAACACCCCACCTTTTTGCTCTAAAGTGATTTCCCTCTCCTGCACCTGCCATTCTGACTGCAAATGGGTACCACAATCAGTTATGGTATGTATTCCCACCTATGGGGCTTATATATGCCGGTTTTCCCACACTTATCTGTGATTGGCCATTTTGGATATTTATCAGCTTAAAGCAAACCTGCTTTGTCATGGTTCTATTTTCATTCATTCCTATATATATGCTAATACTGTATTTCTCAGTACAACTGTCATGGCTTAGTGGTTCAGTACTTTGTCTATGGTGCACAGTATCCCGGGTTCGACCCTTGGCATTGCTTTTTTTATTTTACTACTGTCTAGACAGGCTAGGAGGTGTGTCTGTGTAAAGGCAGCTTTGATACAGCTTGCCCAATGTTGCCTGCCAGTAAGCTGGTTGGTGCACTGCACAGCTCCGCGCAAACGGCTTATGCTGGGTAACACGTTATTTAGCTATGAGCACTCATATTACGCTGGGTGAAGCGCTGCTGAGCTACGGGCACTCATATTAAGCTTGTTAAAGTGCTGCTCACCTCCGGGCACTCATATGCAGCTTGTTAAAGCGCTGCTCACCTCTGGGCACTCATATGCAGCTTGTTAAAGCACTGCTCACCTCCGGGCACTCATATGCAGCTTGTTAAAGTGCTGCTCACCTACGGGCACTCATATTCAGCTTGCTAAAGCGTTGCTCAGCTATGGGCAATTATAATCCTTTTTTTATAAATTATTCTGTCACATTTCTTCACAAATACATGGCCCATTTCATTACATTTTACTTAAATTATAGTTTGTATATATATATATATATATATATATATATATATATATATATATATATATATATGTCAGGGGATTGTTGCATACTTATTTAAATAAAAATGATGAATGATGTTGTGGGGGCTCGAACCGTAACTACCTCCTCTTTGGCCAACATCTCTACCGCTATGCTATTGCTACGTGGCTTAATTTGCATATGTAGATCTTATATGCTTTTCAATGTCTGCTAACTGTGGCTGAGCGAAGGGCATACCCGCACAAACGAGCGCAAATGCGGGCAAACATTTTTGAAATTATAAAAAAAAAAATGAAACTGCTATTTTTACATTTTACACATTTTCAGTAGGGTTTATAGTCTGTGGGGATGTGTGGTGTTGTGTTCCTTGACATTTCTAAGGACTTGCTCATGGGTGTTTACTTTCAGGCCTCTGACTCTTCTGGGGGCGTGTCCCTTTGCAGTACTCGGCATTTGGAGACGCCCCCTACTTTCCTACATGGACCATGTTAGCCTAGGGTATGATTCAGCATGCCCTCATGAATATGCATGGCATGCTGACGTCATACCGTTCAACTGCAGCCTCCGAGTAAGACATATTAAGTCTTACACGGAGGTTTCGTGAATCTAGCCCCTAATCTTTCATCCTTTTAAAATAGGTCTTAGTGGCACCTTCTCATTAAGTCCACTGCCCTGATCTGCTCTTAACCTAATCATCTAGTGAACCTGTCTAGTTTCAGTCAGATTCCTCACATCACCCCCCCCCACCCCGATACTGGGTTGTATCCTATCTATAGCCATGAACCGAAATACTTGCTGTGAATTAGTATTCATAACATGTTTAGAAAGTGCATTGTTCACAGAAGAGCAATGTATATTGTACAAATGTTCTCTGACCCTATCTTTAAGTGCTCTGTCTGTTTTGCCAACATAAAATGCATGGCACAGCAGCAAGCAGTGGGCTAAATAAACCACATGTGTGGTAAAACAGGTAGCTTCTATTTTAAAATGGAACTTGCGTCCAATATCTGGATGTTCAAATGTTTCACTATTATCTGTATAACTGCAGTAATTGCATTTACCACATGGTGTAGTTACATCCCCCACTTCTCTAATAACAGTACTGTGGCTATCCAGACAGCACAGGAGTCTTTTCAATTTTTTCTTATTTTTATATGTAAAGCATGGGGCATCACCTACTACCTATTTTACATCAGTATCTGTAATTAATACATTCCAGTGCTTCCTGACAATTTCTGTTACCATTTTAGTGTCAATAGTAAAAAACAGTGGAACTGAAATGTGAATATCAGGTTTAACACTTTCCTCCACTAAGGTGATAACAAGCTCTGAATAATAAGCTTTAGCTAAATCAGCTCTTAGTGGGGGAATAGTGCATAGAATATCCTCCACTTCTCTATTCCTATATCATCTCGCAAGCAAACTATATTTCAAGCTGGATAACTCAAAGTTAAAACCTACATCTGATGCATTCAGTCTTGAGGCTCTCATGCCTTGTTCCTTGACTATATTTCTGAACACATGCACATACTGGTGCAGAAGAGAATTCCTATAACATTATTTCCTGTAAATACCTGTGCTTAGTAGAGCCCTCCTCAGCTTAAACAAGCAAATAAGGGTTATTGTGAAGTCCTGCAAAACAAAATATAGAACAAAATTATCCTCCTCCACAAAATACAACCACAAGGCATTGTGTAGTTACATGTGTGATGTAAAAGGAAAGGCCTACATTGTTGCTAAACTCTTACATAATGATACCACATATAGCCTGTAGACATCACTAACCTCTTAGCTGACAGGTTCTGTGGCAACTGCACTCCTCTGTCCCCACCACACATACACCATGACATCCCTACAACCTGTCTCATACCTTGTATTTCTACAGACCAAGTACTAAATGGCCTCTCTAAGGTGACAAACACAGTATCTTTTGCACCCGCTAACTTCACAGGGCGCAGTCTACATGGTATCCAACATGGATTATCAACATCATTGGACACTCTTTCCAGTCATAGTGTAATCACCAGCTGCATACTAGCTGAGTGAAAATCAGTCAGTGTTATCCCCTTGCACAGAGGTGGTGCATCCACTGTCTATGGGAACTATAGACCTATTAGCCTGTCTAGCCATATCTGTAAAGCCACGGAGCAAATCATCATGAACTGTATCAGCAAAGATATAGGCAATATAAAAACACTTGACCTTACACTGTTTGGATCTGTGATAGGGAGATTATGCCTGTTAAACCTTTTAGACATATGTGAGGCAGTTGCCAGTGACCTGGATGAGGGGACATCTTTGCATACAACCACCTGGGCTTAGCCAAGTTGTTTGACACTACTCCTCCCTCAGGCATCATTGACAAACCCACCCAGCTAGCCACCAACAGTAATATCATTAAAGGGATCACTAATTGGCTCACAGATAACACTCATATAGTCAGAATAGGGGTATCCCCCTCCAATAGCAGAGCTGTAACCAGTGGTGCTCCACAGGGTTCAGTCCTAAGTTATCTAAGGTTTGGAATCCATTTATCCAAAATACAAACACAAAGTGAATGCCTGTGGCTGACAAGGTTTGCTGATGCCTGCAAACTGGGAGTGGTCATAGACTCTATAAATTATATCAACATCATACAAGAGGGTCATACATGGCCAAATGATTGTTGAGACAATCATGGCATTAACCTCCATGCAAATATATGTAGTATCATTCCTTTTGGTACCACCAATGTCCCTGCTACATAGCACATCAATAGCAACACCTTAAGTACAGACTCAGGTGTGAGAGACCTGGGCACACAAGTTTACATCTACCTTACCATACATCACCATGTCTCCACAGTGATAAGAAGGGCAATATATGTTGCTCATGTTATAACTGAGGGCACTGTCACCTAAATATGAAGTACTTATAACTTCCATGTACTCTTCCCTCATCAGGCCAATATGTGAGTGCAATGGCCATTTTTTTATGTATATTTCCAAGCACCAGTGGCAACTGCACAGACCACAATGGTTCCTTACAAGGGGAATTCAAGTCTTCAGCATCTGTCCTATGGGATCATCTGAAATCACTGTAACTGTACTCTATGCCATACAGAGTACTCAGAGATGACATCTGCCTTGCATACAAGGCAATCTGTGACCCTGCTTTACTGGTAATGCTGCATATCCGTAAGTCAAATGGTACACAGATTATTAACTGTAAGGGAGGGAGAGATATGTCTAGAGGGTTTAACAAACCTTTGCAAACAGACTCCCACTGAACTTCAAAAAGAACACCTCATTGGCCACCTTCAGAAGCAATCTGTACGATTGGATGGGTGACCATAAGTTCACCATGGGGGGGGGGGGTTCTGTCTGCTTCCCCCTTGAACAGGATCAATAAGTGCTGATCATGTAAATAAGGGTAAGAATTTGGCTAGGATTATAAGGGCCCTAGGGCCATTAGCCTACTAAAGTCCAATGATCCTATGATCCCATAGGCTGATGTAAAATGATTTGACTAACAACTACACACACCAGCTTGGTTACAGTGACAATGGTATAACTACCAATTAATGTTTACAGAACACTGCATACCACACGAACACTCTAAGTAGGCTACAATGACATTAGAAACCTTACAGATCACAGTATGTAGCGCAAGTGCCATGGTTCAAGTTTGACATTAACATTTCTTTAGGTAATCTTATGATAAATGAAATAAGCAGGCCTTGTGGAGGACAGCAGTTTTGAACCAGAATTGCCTGCTACACCCAAAACAGTGCAAAATCCTGCCTCTTTCAAAGTCAGTGTGGTAATCAAATTTGTTTTGTAGGGAAATGCACATACACACACAGCAAGTGTCATTTCCTTTATAGAACTGCCCCTAGCTGCTGTGTGTTCCTGGCCCAGTGTCCTGGCTAATCTCTCCAATCTGAGTACACTGCTCTAGGACACCGAAACTAACAACCTGAAGAACAAGGACCCTGTCCAAACTCCCTTCAGTCTCCACAGTTGAGCAACCTATCCCTGTACTTTCTCAGTAAAGGGAGCATGAATGTATGTGTCTAAACTATCACGGCCAGTATAGCCTATAACCTATTATTAGATCTAGGTGGCTATAAAGCACTAGCCAGGAAAACTAGCAGCTTTACTCCCCCCACACTCTGTAACCTATCTAATCTACTTTTTCCACCATTTAAAGATACTCTGAACCACTACTCCTTTTCTTGCATTAGGAACCTAGACTCCCTCCTTTTTTACCCTGCTTACAATAAATTAATATGGGCCACCAGGTGGCAGACTTGTCCCTTCCAGGCCTTGAAGCCTTCCCCTGACCTGTACTACACCTTTGCTATATACTGTTTATCCACAGACTTGCTATTAAACTGTAGCCCATAACATCTATTTATTTTAATGGTTGGCTCTCACACACCCTCCAAATAGCTCTATTATCTTCTCTTTTAACTTTATTCCAGTATTTAGGGTTACCTACCTACTGTAATCCCTGCTTCAACTGATTGTTCTTATCAGCTCATTTACCTCTCTTGTCTCTCTCCCTATTTAACCTATATCATCTCCTCTCCTTCCCCCACCTAGCTAAGACTTTGACTCATCATTACTTCACTGCCCCCTCTCTCCGCCCCCGTCTTCACATCATGCTTCTACACGCTGGTATTTTACCTATACATCTATCAGCCTATCCAATTTCTACTAGCACTAGCCCCTCCTATTTCTCAGCCCTCATCTCTCCTTCCTCCACCCTCCTACCTCACATCCTACACTTTTCCCATCTCTCCTTCCCCCACCCTCCTACCTCACATCCTCCACATTTCCCACACAAACATGCTGTCCTGGGCTGCCATTTCCTTTAGAGAACTGCCCCCAGCTGCTGTGTGTTCCTGGCCCAGTGTCCTGGCTAATGTAAGTACTGAACTATTGCCTTATTGTTGAGTAGTATGTAGTGTTTAAGAAGGAAGTGAGGCTTTCATGGTAACATATGTTTAATTTTTCTTTAGGTGTAGATTCATATATGAATACTTAACTTCTTACTACACTCCCTTGAGAGGTAGTTTTTAGGTGTCTTCCCATTAATGGTGCACATTTATTCTCCAGTGTGTTAGAGTGCTAGCCTTAGCAGTGTAGCATTACTGTACTTCAAAGTGAGCTTCTGTAGAACTTTTGGTGTGTACGCTAAGAGACTTCTATGTTTCTTAAGCAAAGCAATATTATCTGGTTGCTGTAGTTTACATAAATTTGGCCAATATGCAGTCCTGCTAACGTGGCACTGAGAAGCTGCGTAAAGGGTATCTCACATCTCATTTTAAGAACAATCTAAACCTAGGCTTCTCAAACTGCGCCACCCATGTGGAGAGTCCTTAGCAACCAGCCCCACTTAAGGAAATTGGAAGAACTAAATAGCTTCTAAACCTATGGTGCTCTGCCTCTAAGAACCCCATTAGGAAGTACTTTATTACACTTTCTCTTCAATTTTTTTTTTGTATCATTTAAAGGAACTTGTCGTAATTTCCACCGTTTGTAAGATACCCCACTATATCAGTATTTCTGATATAGTACTATCTTAAGGTACACGTAGAGTTTGTACAATTGTGCTCAGCCACAGCTGTTTTCCACACTATTATTGTTTCCCTAACTCATGCTGCTCTAAACGTAAGAATCTTACTTAAACAGAATCTTACTAAATCTGGTCTCTGTATTGTTGTCTTTTCAATAAGACCAATTTGCTGTAACTTCCACGTACATTTAAAGAATGAAATAGCAGAGCAGTATCGGGGCTGGGATACCTGTGCAAAGTCATAATTTGGCTCTTACTTGCATCTTCACCACAGATTAGCTGAGTGTCTGGAAAGCCATAATGGAATACTTTAGCCAATATAGTTTAAAAGCAGACTAAGAAATAAATGAGGAGACATACTTGTCTACATTTAACATTGCATCTAGAGTAATAGGCGCTTATGGTAATCACTAACTACACCTCTACTAGCTAATTTAATGTGAAACGTACGAACGTGGCTGATTTTTACACAAGTAGCTTCTGTAAATTTCAACAAGGATAAGAGGTATATGTGAGAATGCTAGGACTGCACCACAACTAGCCAATATAGATAACAATAAAAGAAACAATGAATGGAGAGGCTAACTCCAAACTTGAGCTTTGCCTTAGCTAAATATCCATACCTAAAGCCTCTACATTAGAATTCAGGTTCATCCTCAATGAATTAGTGTACCATTAGACATACTGACTTTAGGTATTACTAAGTGAATTCATTTTTACAGTACACTACCTGAAGGGTGTTCTTAAGTCTTAAACATTGATGTAAAAGCTGCACCACCTTAAATCAGATGCCCCATATGAGTGGTCAATGAATGTATTATTTTTAATGCTTGAGTCTTTACTTTTCTTAATGCTCCCACATATTTACTATGTCCAAGGCCCCTGCATTAAGTTAGAGAAATCTACTTCCCTGCAATGTCCACCTAAGGTTATTGTTTCAGGTCTATGATTAAAAACATTGGGAGTGCTGTAACAATTGCAAATGTTTTGGCAGGTAGCATTCATACAGCAATAATTGTATATGCTTATTTAACCATGGTATGATTTTACAATACTTATGTTCATTAAGTACATATAGGCTTACATATATAGTTACTATCTGCATTATTTATTTGTATATATGAGCTGTTAATAAAAAGCGTGAACTACATGATTAATGTAGGCTATAGTTATAGTTATTGCTCTATAGTGTTAGCGCTAATGATAACTTTACAGCTATCATTATTACCTAACTGGATATATACTTTGTAGCTTCCTATAGTCTGGCCAAGTTAGAATAATAAGATTTGACCAGAATTTTGCTGACATACTTTTGATAAGGACTTGCTATAATACTGATTAGAAGACTTGTAAGGAGTGATGCATCTTTCTAGACAACTTGAGAACCTGATAGCCTGAACTACATTTTTGTACAGTTCTACGTGATTATATGCTTGTAATATTCTGTTTAATTACAATGCCTTTGATACTAAACTAAATATCTTGTTTCTACTATTTTTCTCTCTCTCTTTTCCTCCTAAAACAATCCCAGCTCTCCAATTTGAGTACACTGCTTTAGGACACAGAAGCTAACAACCTGAAGAACAACGAGCCTGTCCAAACTCCCTTCAGTCTCCACAGTTGAGCAACCTATCCCTGTACTTTCTCAGTAAAGGGGGCATGAAAGTATGTGTCTAAACTATCACGGCCATTATAGCCTATAACTTATTATTAGCTCTAGGTGGCAATAAAACACTAGCCAGGAAAACCAGCAGCTTTACTCCCTCCCCACTCTGTAACCATTCTAATCTACTTTTTCCACCATTTAAAGACACTCTGAACCATTACTCCTTTTCTTGCATTAGGAACCTAGACTCCCTCCTTTTTTACCCTGCTTACAATAAATTAATATGGGCCACCAGGTGGCAGACTTGTCCCTTCTAGGCTTTGAAGCCTTCTCCTGACCTGTACTACACCTTTGCTATATACTCTTTATCCACATATTTGCTATTAAACTGTAGCCCATAACATCTATTTATTTTAATGGTTAGCTCTCACACACCCTCCAAATAGCTCTATTATCTACTCTTTTAACTTTATTCCAGTATTTAGAGTTACCTACCTACTGTAATCCCTGCTTCAACTGATTGTTCTTATCAGCTCCTTACCTCTCTTGTCTCTACCCACTCCGTTCACCCTGTGGGCTCACTCTGCTCCCCTACCCTACCCCCATTTCCCACCCACCCCTACTGCTCCTAACGTATACATCCTCACCACACCCTCTTCCTCTCCAATCCAATCACAATAGTCATCTTGTTAACATTTTACGTGCACATCTCTCTAATCACCCCTAGTATAACTCCTCCCCTTTAAAGAACACCAGTAAGCTTATTAGTCACTATGCAAACATGACCGTTCCAAATCCAACTAAAGCTCCTAATCATTGTCTTTCTTCTACCTTCTCTAATAGCAATCTACCTGTTAACCTCATATGTACAGTCAAAATATTTACAGCTGAACTTCCCTAATGCACAAACAAGTACTATACCTCTAATTAACTCCCCAGAACATATAAATATAACATCTTTACTTAGCTATTTACCTGCTAAATATCACAGACTGACCCATATCAAATACAACTATCTAAAACCTAAAAAACCTCTTCACCATTACTTTAACCTCCACAATCCCTTAAACAAACTATTACACTTCTCCTTTCTAGATGGGGACATTCATCCTAACCCAGGACCAGGGCATAAAACTAGCACAGAACCACAAATTCATGTTCCCCCTACCCCAAATATCCCATCTAAATCTCCCAACTCACTCTATATAGCTCACCTCAATATTCACAGCCTAAATAATAAAATTGCCTACCTCCATGCTATCCTGGATGTTCATTCTTTTGATATACTTTGTTTAACATAAACACGGCTCAAACCCACTACACAAGATGTTGAAATTATTCCATCTGGGTACAACATCTTGAGACAAGACAGCAAAGTAAAAAAAGGAGGGGGTGTTGCTATCTTCTATAAAGAAGGGCTACACGTATCTATACTAGATCTTGGTTCGTCTTCTGAAAACAATGCAGAAATCATTAGCACCAAACTTCAGCTTAATCCCTGTAAATCCCTAAATATAATATGTATCTACTTGCCCCCTGGTAACAACATCACCACTCTGGAAGGTATTCTTGCTGAACTCTCCACAAACATTCCCCAAGAGACAATAATTCTTGGAGACTTTAATATAGACTGGAAAGACTGCTCTACTGAATCACCAACCTCCCATAATAACCTTAATGGCTTCTCACAAACAGTTAACTCCCCAACCAGAATTAATGAACCCAATAACAGAGAATCCATCCTAGACTGGATTCTAATAAATAATCACCAACAACTCTATAATGTAGGGACCCTCCCTGATGATGTAAGTGACCATTCTCTCACTTACATAATCAGGCAAAGGTCGAGCTCACACAATCCAACCATATATAAAACAATAAGAAGCAACAGAAACTTTAACCCCAATAACTTCCAAGCTGAACTAAAAGAATGGGAATGGTCACCTATAAAATACCTCCCACTTGATGAAGCAACAAACTACTTTAACTCAAAATTCTTAACAATCCTTAACCACCAGGCACCAAAGCGTTCCATCAAAATTAAATATAAACCTGCCCCATGGCTTACAAAGAAAACCAGGCAGAAAATTCAACAGAGAAATAAAGTTTGGGCACCATGGAGAATAACTAAAGACCCCATAGACCAACAACAATTCAGGCAAAAAAGAAATGAGACTAAGAAAGCTATACACGAAGATAAAAAATACTTTTACTTCCACCTCCAACAGAACAACCAAAATAATCCACAAACGTTCTGGGCTAGTATAAACAGACTACTTCAACCAGGCCAGTCTGCAACACCACCCCCTATAGGATCAAATTCAATCAATCCAAAGCAAACTGCTAATGTTTTTAATACCTTCTTCACTGAGACCATCCAAACACTTGCTAATCAACTAACAGCCAATAGCTCTGCCCTTCCAACCAATACTACAAACTCTCTCCCAATGCTAAACCTGCAACCTGTTCCAACCTCCCTCATCTGCAACCTCTTAAGTAAACTAAAACCTACTACCCCTTCAGCTGACCAGCTACCTGTTGAATACCTGCAAAAGGCAGCCAAAGTTATAGCTTATCCTGTATCATTGCTGATAAATAGAACCATACAAGAAAACACTATTCCCACTATCTGGAAAATCTCCTACATTATCCCCCTACACAAGGGTGGAAACTCCAGAGAATATTCTAATTATCGTCCCATAGCACTACTTTCCCCATTAGCTAAAATAATGGAAAAGTGCATCTACAGACAGTTACTAGACCACCTACTCCAGAACAATTTACTGGCCAAATCTCAACATGGCTTCAGGCATTTCCACAGTACAACAACTGCACTCCTATCCTTCACTGACAGCATCAATAAAAAACGTAATAACAATCTTCTCTCTTCAGCACTTTTCATCGCCCATTCAAAAGCATTCAAAATGGTCAACCACCACTTACTTCTCAATATTCTAAAATCCTTCTCTCTGGACACAAAGATTATAAAATGGTTCCAGTCCTACCTTGATAATAGACAGCAGTCAGTGCTATGGGACAACAACCTTTCATCCCATCTCCCAGTTACCCTAGGTGTTCCTCAGGGCTCTATATTGGGCCACCTCCTTTTCTCAATATTTATCAATGACCTCAACCTAGCTATTCCTTTAACTAATTGTGTACAATATGCAGGTGATTCGACAATAATCTGCTCATCTAAATCTCAATCCCAACTACAGACTCTAACTCAGACAATGTTCAATAAAACAGAAAATTGGTTTCTACAATGCTGCCTCCTCTTGAGCCCCCCCCCAAAAAAAAACAAAAAACAAACTCCTCCTCTTCACTCCTACCCATAAATCACTCCCAATGAACTTTTCAGTCGTATCCAGTAATGGTACACTCATATCTCCCAATCCAACAACTAAACTTCTAGGGGTAACCATTTATAACAACCTCAACTTTGAAACCCATATCAATAAATACCATAAAAACTGTCAACAGGAAACTAGGCTCCCTCTATAGGATAAAACCATTTCTCTCCCCACTAGCCAGAACCACTATTGCCTATTCCCACCTTATCTCCACACTTATCTATGCTTCTTCCATATATACTAACTTGTCAAAAAATAACCTTAACAAGCTAGCTAACGCTTACAATAGCTTTGCCAGATTTGCTACTGCTTTCCTCCTTTACGACCCATCACTGCCATAACATGAAACAATTAGGCTGGTTAGAGCTTCTGAATCAGATTCACTTTAAATAACTCACCATTGTGCACAAAACCCTTTTCCAACCTACCAATACCCAATACGTGCTAGTCTCATTACCCAATATAAGAACTTTTCAACTTTACTCTCATCTAATAAACTACTAGTATCAACATGTAAATCTAATAACATGGCAGGAGATGCTCTGTTCTCAAATGCAGTTGGAAACTATTGGAACCAACTCCCCCATGAACTTACATCACTGTCTTCATTTACACTTTTTAAACACAATCTGAAACTCTATCTTAAAATCCATTGGTTATGTCCCTGTACAAATCCAGACTAATCTCATACTATATCCCAAATACCTCTCTTAAGACCTAATTCCTGCTCTATCTGTGTCTTTTTAGATCAAGGCCTATCCTTGGCAAAAACATATCCTATCCTAACAGAGATAATTTAAAATACCTAGTTAAATTCTTCTGCATATAATTCTAAAGCATCCTACCTAAGGCAGGCAACAAGTATTGTTTAAACTGTGGGCATTGCTGAACTGTTGAAATTTGAAGTATGTATTTGTTTAACAATTACTTTCTTATTACTAATGAAGTCTTGTACATAAAGTCTAAAATATCTTATCTAATGCTTGTAACATGTTTTTTTGTATAAACTGTGAAGACTCCTGAACTGTTTAAAATTTGTAGTATTCAACTGTATAACAACTAGTACCTGTATGTTAGTAGTCTAGTAATCTCTTGGAGCTTATCTCCCCGGGACTCTTCTAAAAATGGACATAAATCCAGTTAGACTATCCTGGTCAACAAATGTAAAATCAAATAAATAAATAAGTTGGCTAGAGTGAGATTAGAACCCCTACCTATCTTTTCTTACACACTATTGATCACAGTACTTAATGCACATGCCAATGCTTAAGTCTGAAATTAATATGGCTGCTGGTAGTCTTATGGTAGATGACATCAGCAGGCCTTGTGTAAGACAGGAGTTTGGAGGTCTGCATCAATTGCAAGGGGCAAAAAGTACATATCCATTGCAGTTTGGAAGTCAGTGAGTTAACTCACACTTGTTTTGTAGGGAAATGCACATACACACACAAACACAGTAAATGGGCTGGATTGAGATTAAAACCCCTACCTACCTAGTCTTACACACTACAGATCACAGTACTTACTGCACTTGCCATGACTTAAGTCTGCTTTCTAAATAACTGCAGGAAAACTACTTGTAGAGGACATACACAGGGCCCATGTTCAACAGCATGTGTGGCATGCAGAGTAATATTACTACTTATTGTCATCTGCATCTAGTAGCCTAGTAGTCAGACATCTGTTTTGTAGCATAGCTATTTGGCAACAGTAGCCATTTTGACCATATGTGTCTGTCTGCATTTGGATTTGCAAGCCTGTGGCCAAATGAAATTGCCCTGGCAATGAATGTACACATCATTATACATTACACAAATTGTTCACTTTTTGGTGTATATGTGGTGCCATCCAGCAGGCACAGGGGGCTGTAAGTAAGTGTATTATCTAGTGTTGAGCCCTTACTTTTGGTCCTTTGAGCAACAATATATATGTGTCATAGTGCAGCTTTAATCACCACAATCTGGGTATGTCAGGCAATGCAGACATACACACATATATATAGATATATATTTATTTATATAATAGGGATATAGCTATATATATATATATATATATATATATATATATATATATATATATATGTGTGTGTGTATATATATATATATATATATATATATATATATATATATATATATATATATATATATATATATATATATATATATATATATATATAGCTTTCTGTCTGTCTGATATATATATATATATATATATATATATATATATATATATATATATATATGTGTGTGTGTTATTTAGATATATGGGGAGATACACAGATGTATGTGTGTATCTATCTATCTATCTATCTATCTATCTATCTATCTATCTATCTATCTATCTATCTATCCATTTCTCTCGCTATATATACAAGTATACATACATATATATATATATATATATATATATATATATATATAGATAGATAGCCATAATATGTTACATAAGGCATTGTGTGGAAAGCAACAGATTTGTGCGTGGCTTAACTAAGTGTATGAGCATGCCTAGGTGGCATTTTGGTGGTACTTTTCCATCAATGGGGCAGCAGGCAGAACATGCGGTTGATGTCAACTCAGTGTGGCTTATTTTCCCTGCTTTTAACTTTTTAACTTTTTAACTTTGTCTTTGTCCTCACAGCAGTATGCATTTTGTGACATCAACCGCACATTTTGCCATAAAATGTGTCCCTTTTTTGGGCCTTGTCCCCCTCATTATTTTAGGCACTCTCCAGATGTCTTGTGCTAAGAGGTTGAGAGGGATGATTTAGTGACTTCAATCATCAGTGATTTGACAGAAAACCACAAGTATTATGAGGAACACACCAAAAACATGAGTCAAAAAAATCTGATGTGGACAGTCTGCAAAAATTTGGACAGTTCAGAAAGGTATGACTTCCTGTCACGTCTTAAACAGAGTAGTAACGTGATAAGTTTCTTGAAGACGGGTTTGAGCGGGTGTTTACGACTTACACTTTACTTCACTCACATGCATTCCACTATTTAATATACTATTAATTGTTTAGTAAAGTCTGAGTCTCTAATGAACTCATACCTACTGCCGCATCTTACAGTTGTACTAAAGCACAGCACATTCCTTTCTGAGCTCAGTACACTCTTGCGGTGTGACACTCAAACAAGTGAACCACTGCTGCTCTGATCCTCTTTTTCCCCAAAATAATGTAAATTATCAGGTCTGTCAGGGGCTGAAGGTATTGATTTAATTTTGAAAGTAGGATTGGAAGCCTCATTCCATAGCACTCAAAACAGAGACAAACCTCAACAGAATCACAGGCAAATTCAGACATAACAATGGACACTTATACAGCACTAGTACTATTAACTTCACGCATTGACAGACTACAGGAGTATGAATTAAAATCCATTTCTGAAGAAACAGAAGTGTATAATACTAATTCCATCTGCTAAACATAATTCAACATTGTTTCGCTAAAAGTCAGCAATTTTAGCATGGATTAAGAGAGACAGAGCAATGAGTTGACATCAACTGCCCATTTTGCCTGCTGCCCCGTTAATGGAAAAGTACCATTTTGGCTAGTTATAAACTGACTCCAGCCCACACTACCTGTACTCTAATCTGGGATGTTGTGTATTACATAGTATGACATCTGTACCTGTTTCTGCACTGCTCTACTTCACTCTCATTGGCTAAGATTTTCTGAAGTTGTCTTATGTAATTAATATGTGACATAATACAGCACAAACAGACTGACAGTGTGTAGAACATAAATTATCGGTACCTCACATCCACAAAAGGTGGAAACTTCTAGATTAGAACCATGAATATCATCACACAAGGTGATTGCCTTAGTCCTTTAAGGCACAGAAGCTGCTTGACAGACAGGGGGTCATTCATCACACAATCACCTGCATAAATAAGTACATTGGTTATTCCTTCATTACCTAAGACATACAATGTATGATCAATTATTACAGTACTGAGGCTGTGTGAAATGGTCATATAACATTGATGAGTTTCTGTTACAGTACTTAGAAGGGAATAATACTGTGTTGGGGGTGGGTTCTGTTGGGATACACGATAGTGTGACTATCATTTAACCCCACTGCCTAATATCTCCCTTCAGTGATGTACCAGTAAGCTGTTGCTGTAAGACTGCATAAATATGCCATGCATGTAGCCTACTGAATAGAAATGGAAAATGTTAGTGGAATGGGTATCTGTAGTCTCAAGTGGATGTCATTTCTGTCCAACTAGACCATTATAGTTACTTGCATAATGTACCCAGTCCATACATACATACACTGACATATCATAATAATCCAATAGACTACTGTAGTTCAGGGCTGACTCTGTCTGATGCAAGCCTTTGATACAGTCTCTCATAAACTTCTTCTCCTTAAACTAGCAAACTTACACTTCTCTCCATCCACCATATCTTGGTTTAACAGCTATCTCTCTGATAAACTCCAATCAGTCAAATGGCTCTCAGCTTACTCCCCTCTTCTTCCTGTTAAAACGGGTATTCCACAAGGCTCCATTCTTGGGCCACTTCTTTTTAACATCTTTACCAACCTTCTCTACTCTTCCTGTCCTGGATCCTCACTGATACAATACGCAGATTATTCTACACTTATCACTATTGCTGAATCTCCAACTCAACTAAAATCGGACACGCAGTCCTTTTTTAACTCTGTAGAAAACTAGCTATCTGAAAACCAACTTATCCTAAATCCAAAGAAAACCAAATTACTACTCTTTCTCCCTAAAAACCTTAACCACATAAAGTCTTCCTTCTCCATACTGTCACAAAATAATACTCAAATACAGGTGGACACCAGTACAAAACTCTTAGGTGTTACTATTGATGATAGATTAACCTTTGATTTACACGTCAATAACTGTATCCGAAAAACATCTCAAGCTAGGTCTCCTCTATAGAAACAAAAAATATCTTACCAAAACATCAAAACTAACCCTTTTAAATGCCTACCTCTTACCCACTTTGTTTTATAGCTCCCTGATTCTCACCAGCCTCATCACTAAACTACTAAACAAGTTAGAAACAACTTTTAACAGGATTGCCAGATTTGCTGCCCAAAATTCTTACAAGTCCCATCACTGACGCTCATTAAAAGAATTAAATTGGCTAGAATTACCTAACCTGCTTTGGTATAATCTGTTTCAGATTATTCATTCCATTCTCTACAAACCCTCTTTCTATCCAACTATCTCATCTCTAATCTCTCATTACCTACCCACTAGATTACTCCACATTTCTGAACAAGGCCTACTAAAGCACTACAAACCAAGGACCAAAATGGGTCACCTAGTCTATAGCTTTAACCCTTCCACAGTGTGGAAGAGCCTACCACTAGATATAAGATCCCTTGAACATCCCAATCAATTCAAAACTGCTACAAAAAATTACCTTCATGAAAAATGGACTTGCCAATGTAATTATCCCCCGTAAACACTCCCCTATAACCTTATACTTCTCTTCTCTTTTCCTTCACTTCAATAAACAAACTTACTACTTTATCTTCTCCTCTTGGTACATCACTGTACAGATATAACTAGTAAAATATTTCATCTATGTAACTATTGCACTATTATGTATATAATATGTAATTATGACTGTATCCCTCTGATTAATGTATTTCTATGTATTTCACGTGCCACAGTTTAATGTATGACACTGTAATGCAATAATGTGTGGTACTGATGAATGTAATGTGTGGCACTGTAATGCAGTAATCTGTGGTACTGATGAATGTATTTCTATATGTATTCAATATGTAAAATTTCTATTTTCTGGTGGAGCTTTTCTCCTCGGGCCTCTGCTGAAAATGGGCATTTGTAGCCCAGTCGGACAAACCTGGTCTACAAATATAAAATAAATAAATAAATACACAGGCAATACATGGATAGGTACAGGATATGTGAGTTGCCTGGCATCAATTTTAATATCTGTATGTGAGAAGAAGTAAGGTATTAGCCCCTAGATTCCTAGATTAGCAATGAATGTGCTATGGGTTGTCTCTTAGCCAAAGCTAGGGAATACTGACCATGCCTACATCTGCCTTCAGGTACATCAGGAGTGGGCTTCTCCTCTGAGTCCTCCTGTGACTGTGGTTGTGGTGACCTAGGCACTGGTGGGGGCTGTGTATCCCTTCCCTTAGCTGATCCTGCTGCAGCTGTTTCCACAGGATCAGATTGTATAGCATAGCATATACTGTGAACATATGTGTACATGTGGCTGGAGTATACTGCAGGGCTCCACCAGATATATCAAGGCACCGAAACTGTGACTTTAGAAGCCCAAACACGCATTCTATGATGTTCCTAGTTTGTGCATGTGCCTCATTATAGCATTCTTCTGTGGGTGTGTATGCATTTCTGATGGGTGTCATCATCTATGGTTCCAGGGTGTAGCCAGAATCCCACAGTAAATAGCCCTGTGGGATTCCCCCACCAGCAAACATCTGGTACAACTGTGATGTGTGCCAGATATTGGAGTCATGATAACTGCCAGGGGTTGCCACCACACACATTCAAAATAATCCCCTGGGCATTGGAGATGACCTGGCTGTTGATGGAGTGTTACCCCTTGCAGTCAATTTAGATTGTACCCTGCTCACCAGGTGGTGCCTTAATGTGTATACGAGTGCAATCTATGGCAGCCAGTACTTCAGGGTAGTGTGCTACACCATAAAAGTGTTGCATATTGCTGGCCCTCAGCTCAGGGTTAAATGAAAAGATATGTGCTCACTGGCATGGGGAAGCATAGCATCCATGATTTGGTGGAGTAGCAGATGCTTTTGACACCCCCACCATGTCCTCAGTTGGTCTTTGAAAAGTACCTGTAGCAACTATCTTATGAGCTAAATATACCTTTGTCTCCACTGGGGTGGGTTCCCCTCCGTTAGCTTTGGCTCTGAGTTGAGGGCGGCAGAGCTCAGAGAGTTCTTGTAATATGTCCCTGTCCACCCTGTAGTGTTCTAAAATCTCCAGCTCATGTAGCTCCTGGAAGGTTACCTGGGCCTGAACACTCTTCTCCTTTCCAGAGTAGGTCTATTGTCATCAGCACCAGTAGGACTGACTTCAGCATCCAGCAGATACAGATGTAGCAGACCTGCAGCAGCCCATAGCCTTATTCCAGTTAAAATTCCCAAGTCTGTACTCCAATGGCCCAGAGTATTGAGGGAAAATCAGAATGTAGGGTGTATGCATATTTTATACAGTTCTGCTTTAGGTCCACCACGTGGGACTGGCTAATTATGATACAGTTCGCCTGACCAGGATATAATTAACATAATTTAAAAGCCCTACTTTAGTGTACGGTCTGCAGTATAGCTTATACAAAAGTCAAACATATTCATTTAAGATTTCCGATTTAATTGATTGCTGCCCATGTCATCAATGTCATGTAGATAGTCTGTCCACAAGAATATGGTAAGCTATGCAGTGCACCATGCAAACATGCACGATGGGAATAAAAAACCTTAAATATAATAAGACACATCCCCTGATGTCATCCATATCCTCTGGGAATATCAGCATCATGTAGGGGTGTACACGAAGTTGATATGCGGATACGGTTGCTCCTTTTAGCAATTCAGGAAATCCACCTCATTTACATACATATCCATGCTGAATCTAGATACTACACAGTTCATAGCCACATGAGCTTGATAACAGCACATATGCACTGTTGTATGGACCCAAAGTAAGGTCCTACAGTATATCTGTAAAAAACATATTATTTATTTATTTATTTATTTTATTTCTGTTAAGCATATCTATGCACTGAGGCAGATAGCGCAAACATGCAGACATTATTTAAAAAAATTATTATTAATTTTACATATTCTCTTCCTTTTCCAGACATCCACAATGTATCTTTTGCACATATATGTATGTGATCTAACATTTTCTGGGGAGTTATGTCCACGTTTGTGGACTTTTGCTTCCCTTTCTGTCCATGTTGACTCCTGTATGCGGAAAAATTCTGCATACACTATGGACACTGACACAGAGTCTACACAGATGCCTTTCTGCTTGTTGGAACGTTCCACCGGGGTCATTCGCATAAGATTCAACTGCTTGTGCGGTAATTTGAATTACACAGGACTTTCCCTGTTTGCACATGCTTGTGCACCGCTAAGCGACTCTTACTGAATCTAAAATTGTTTGCCCTGGTGTACACAACACGGAGCGATGTGCACACCAAAAAAAAATTTGTGTAAGCTCTACTGAATTCCACCCATAGATATAGATATAGACAGAGAGATATATATAGATAAAGATTATATATAGATATAGATATATATTTGACATTATAAAGAATTGAAACATCCACTGGGGTTCATTAACAATCATGCAGGCTTCACACTAAGCAAGTTAGCATGATGAGCAGTGCCGCTAATCGAATGTGCATGCTGCTCATCATGTCTACATATTTCCAACGACCCTTTCTTGGTCAACAATAGTGTTTTCAGTCATGTAAAGGTGCTTGTAACCATGAGCACAGAATGTAAACAAACCGGCTTGTCTCAAGGTAACATACAAGCATGTGCTGTAGCCCAGAAATATTAAGGGCAGGCACAGTGAAAGAATTCTAAAGGAAGGGAAGTGAAATGGGGCAATTGTACACAAATAATATTGGTTGTACTGCATAAGCAATTAAGAGGGGAAGGGAATTACATAAAGTATATTCATATACTGCAGGCAAATGTGCTGAAGTGACAAAGATGCATTTTAACATAAATCCTGACACATATCAATGTAATGCTAATTAATGACAATGACAATACATGACGTAATCACGTAACTAAGAATGGAAATGATCACAAAGGATATGAGAGGGCTATAAAGTTGCAGTGTAACAAAGAATAGTTAATGTTATATACATGTTAATAAAATGCTCATTTGAGGTAATAATTAGTAAGGACAGAAGATGCATGATGGGATGAATGCATAGACTGCAGTTATTGCATATAAGATGTATATACAGGGAATATATGTACACCACTGCTGTATGCACCACCTCAGCATATATACACAAGAACAAACAAGCCTTATAGCTGTTGTGCCATGCACCTTAGAAATGGACATTTGTTTTGCAAATAAATGTCTGTGGCACCCACAGGAATAAGATTTATCACCTATAAACATGTAGGTGTATAGTCATGTAAATGCTAAATGGTAATATAAAAACACTCAACATCCATAATGCACAAAAGACAACACAGATCAGATGACATTTCATGATTAGAAGCTTTGCACTCATCAGACATCTTTATACTGGGCATGCTCACATTAAATTACAGGGAGCAGTAATATTGCAGCAATTCAACAGCTCTGGCACACAAGAAAGTGTCATAACCGAGGGCCAGTCACACTTCCTGATGGTCTGGCACCATGCCATGCAGTAAGAAATGTTTTATGGAAGTCATCATCTACCATTGAGCTGTATAGTATGACAAAAATATTTGCAGTAATAAAGAAATGTTTGGATGAAGATATGCAATACAGAGCATACTTGTTTTGGAAATAGTTAATGCCCATGAGTAATGAATGACATGATACACATTCACAGCTTATAATTTTTGAAAGCATGCCAGGAAAGATATCAGAGAGATGCATATCAATCATACCTGCCATAGAAATACATATATCAGTTGTGTAATGAGAGATACCCTTGAAGAGCTTATAACACTTTCATATCATAAGGTTAGGGATACCCTACCTTGTAGGACAATAGCCTGAAAAAGATGTCCCTCTGACTGTGCCATAACTATCTGTGTATAAGCCACTCCTGTCCAACACAGCTGTCTCACAGATGCTATCAGATCCAAACCTTGCCTACAATACTAGGATCTCTACAGACCTCTGTATTGATTGTGTGTGCCACATGAGATGGCCAATGTGTGCAGTAAGAAATGAGTTACAAATATAATTTGAACAATTTGATTTAGTCAGAATGCTGAAAAGGAGTTACACATGTCACTGTCGACACAACAATGATCAATACAGTATCAATACTTCTTTGACTAGTAAGCTGTTTCCATTGTGTAGTACACACATACTCCCAGAACTGAACCACTATCTATCTGTGTAGGTATGCTGTACGAACCATTGCTCAATGCATATTCCACAGGAGTACTCACAGCATGGCATGCCCCAAATAAACATTTCAATGCCATGCAATCGCAACCTGTGATTATTTAGCATTGTCTAACATAAAAATAGATACAAATAACTCAACACAATGGATCTTGTATAATGTCAGTACATTCACATAATGTTGCCCTTTTCAGGAATTCAACGGCAAGTTATGAAACTCTTCCAAATAATGACATCTGGATGAAATACAAGCACCAGAGTGGAAGTCTTAACACAAGTGTGACACTCCACCTATGTTAACTTCTTACATCATATGTATGTGCCATAAACAATCTCCTTGAGATAAAAGGGATGGAGGACACCTCTCCCACTTTAAATGGACACATTATAATGGTGATGGATGCCATTCATGCATTGCACAGAATGTGGGTGTTGAACATGAGCATTTGAATACAGAAAGTGTATGATATTGTAGAGAATGAATGCACCACAGTAGAAGTGTCACTACAGTTGTGAGATATGTCAGTATTTCAAGACATTCATCATGTTATTGCTGCAAGGGATATGTGTGCCTGTAATTGCTGAACCAAGGTAAAGACATATAGAATGTTGCCTCATTCCCTGGTGCCAGAGGACAACTCTTACCACATATGTTATGGAAGAAAAATGTAATCTTGATATCATTGCTCTGAATAAACACATTGCTATGTGTGAAAACATCATAGTTTTGTGTAAGATAACTAATATCTATATGACAACCCAGCTGATGTGTTTGACAACAGTGTTTGCGATGTACAGTTGCAAGAAGAATCACACAATGTCATTTGACCAGTAATAGCTAGATCTGAACTAACTACCTA
Organism: Protopterus annectens; assembly: GCF_019279795.1. Lineage (NCBI taxonomy): Eukaryota > Metazoa > Chordata > Ceratodontiformes > Protopteridae > Protopterus > Protopterus annectens. Next base: position 1,366,872,658 of record NC_056743.1, read on the forward strand.
AGATCACAAACTACAGATTAGTGCCTGAATCACAAGCATCACATAACATGTTTAGATACAACTGTGGCAGTGCATTGTTGAATAGATAACATCACCACTTTTCATTAGCTGGATGTTTATCATAAAACATGGTCAAAAGGCACAATAACTCTATATAGCTACACATCATGCATGCACTGGAAGAGTAATGTATACATCATGAGAGTGCAAGACACACCCACAGCTTGACTCAAACTCCTACTTATGTAGTTATACAATGTACAAAGCAAAGTGTCAAAAGTCAGGCACCACAGGAGAAGTTGCACTACAACAGTGAAATACTGCAGTTACAGTAGCATTCTGTAATCATTGTGTTGTCATAAAGCTATTGCTCCAGTGGATGCTAGGATTTGTTTGTGCAACACTGTGCCACTGTTAATACAACTCATATGTAGAATGTTGCATTAAAGTGGTTATGAGGTGGCCAACTGTATATATATATAAGTCAGTGATCTGATTCACACTATTTAAGTAAGGATGGACTCGAACCACCTACTTATCCAGCTGTTCAATGTATACAGCACATTATCAGCAGCCTGCACCACAGGAGAATCCTGTGTACAAGTGAGGCATACAGTATCTATGAATGGATAACATCAGCAGGGTACTGCAAGGAGAGGTGTGTTTTAAAATGACTTTTACAGCCATCTTGGGCTGTATATGTTGCCACTATATATATGTGTGTAAACCAATCCTGAATTAATTTTTAATCAGACACACAGTCATAGAAGTTAATTACTGCTGTATTTGAACTACTTACCTATCTATGTACACATTATAGAGAATAGTGTATGAAATACAAGTGCCACAGGAGAAGTCTGACTTTTAAAGTATGACAGTGTACTTTCAAAAGAATAACCTCTCTGTTGTGTTGCACACAACATGTGTTTGTGAAAGGTGTGTTAAGGGGATGGTCAAGTCATCTATTAGTTCAGTTTCTCCAGAGAAGTTGATTAAGCAGAGCTGTATTGGAAGACATGCTCACTCTATATCCCCATTCACACACACATACACACACACACACACACACACACACACACACACACACACACACACACACACACACACACACACACACATGCACCACATTGAGCATCACACTTCCTAATTATCTAGTTGCACAACCAACCAATAAGACAAAGTATTAGTTGAAAGTGCCAAGAAGTCTGACTCTTAAGGGGAGACAGTGCACTTTTGTCAGAATTACCTCATTGTTGTTTTGCAGAGATGAAATTTCTGTTAAAAGTGAGGTAAGGGAGCTGTATGCAAAGTTAAATGCATTCTTCTCAGAGGAACTGGATACAGCACCAAGTGTTACACACGCAAACACAAATTCCCACAGTGAGTATAAAATCTCTTGCCTATTTAGTTTACACAACCTAGAGAGTAAATAACAAGCACTACAGGAGAAATTTGTCCCTTAGCTCACACAAGTCTATAATACCTTTTTCTTTACATCTGGTTCACACTGCTCCCTCATTATGACATCCAGAACTTTCTGGGGTCTGTCTTCTTTACCTAAATGACATATGAGCTAATAGTAGGCAATATTAGAAAGGACAAGGAGTTATTAACAAAATGACACTAAGATTGTTAGTCTAGAATGACCTGCAGCGGAGTAATTAATCAATGTTTTACACTTATTATTCATATTTTAAAGTTTATGTTCATATTTTCATAACTGAGAGACTTACATTTTATTGAGGTATGTGGTGTGAAACACCAGTGTGGGAGAAGGGCAAGTCATTGACAATGCTGGTTAATATAACACCATACTGGAAATATTGATAGTTGCTTGTTAGTAATGAAAAATAAGCAATATTTCTATATGTAGTTAATACTTGAAAAATCAAGTGTCTTACAAACTATTGAATGACATTAGGTGAAACCTTAGATGTTGAAGAAAACTGTCTTGAATATTTGCACTGTAAGTTGCACATTTTGAGAGATATACAATATTATTTATATTGCTAATTATATAATTAAATATATGTCTTCACATTTCTGTAAATATCCCAATAAACACGCACTTATAAAAGACTTCCTTGTTACCAAGTAAAAGCTTATGTCTGGTTAGCAAAAATGTTCTAAAAATATATGTCTAGGTCTTATAGTTTTCAAGATATGAAGATGTATTTGCAAATGTGTAGAAAAATACATATTTTTTCATTATAATATATTACAGTATTTATGAAAAAAATTATGAATGCACTGACTCACTGTAAGGAATGCTTCTTACTGATAATATTACTATTTGTACAATTTTAGTGTTCACAATATATTTACATTTGTCTATATTATGCTTTTTAAGTTTATTTTTCTGAAAAAAGTCCTGGAATGCAAGATGTATGTAGGCTGCTAGAGGTATGACATTCCATGCCACTTAGGTGTTAATGAGTAAAGAGGAAAGACTGCATTTTTTGAATGAATGACCTTATCAGGGTGTTGTAGAGATGATGTTTCTCTTAAAAGTGGGATAAAGGAACTGTGTGCAAAGCTAAATGCATTATCTTCAGAGGAAATGGATACAGCACCAAGCATTACACACATGCACAAGTTCCCACATTCAGCATCAAATCTCTTACCTATCTAGTTACACAATCTTAAGAGCACAGTAGTAATTGCAAGCACCACAGGAGAAGTGTGACTTTTAAGGTGAGAGAGTGCACTTTTGACAGCATGACCTCATCAGATATCTATGATTCTTGGAGTAGTTCACCCACATCCTTGGCTGTCAGGTCACTATGTTTTGATGTTATCATGTTATGAAGCATGGCACACATTGTGACCATCATTGATACCTTTTCTGATGTGCATTGTAGTACAGTCATATGTGTTCAGACATCTGAATCTTGCATTTAGCATACCAAACACATTCTTGATGGTGTTTTGTGTCATAGTGTGTGGTCTGTTGTATGCATCCTTGTCAGGGGTCAATGGTGTCATTAGCCAAGACTCCAGTGGATAATGACAGTATCCTGTTTTCAATGGGATGAAAAGGAACATTTTATCACCTTACTTTCTGTAGCAATGCCTGGCTATTGTTTATCATATAGTGGTGATCATGTACTTACCTAGTAGGAGCCACTCCTGCATTTCGCCATGTTGGAAAGCAGATCTCAGGGCACCTTCACTCTATATTGCTGCATTATGCATGTTACTGGGGTGTGTTGCCATGAAGTTAGCAATGGTACAGTCTACAGAGCCCACCACCTGACAATTGAGCTATTAATCTACCATTTAGTGACAGGTATAGTTGGGGTTTTTATTGGGACATGGGTGCAGTCCATTGCACTGAGGACATGGAGAAGTTGGTAATGTCATCCAACTGTTGCAGGACATTTCTGTGCTTCATAGTTGTCCTTCAGAAGTGGATATGTTCAGCTAACTTGATGCACATTGCTGCCAGGAACAGTGCAATAAAGCAACTGTCAGCTGTCTGGAACACTCCTACATCACCCCTATATGCCTCTAAAATGTTCCAGATGCCAGAATACCTAATTTCAAGCACACTTTTGTTTCTATCAGTACTGTGTTACCCTGCAGACTGTGTGCATATATGTGGGGTGCACACATCCTGCACACAGCCTACACCAGCTCTCTGTCTAATCTGTTTCTATTTATTATTTTCTGTTCAGAGAGCTGAGTTAACTTTAGCCTGGCTCTGAGTCTGGCTGGATGCCTTATGGAATGCCTTTGCAGATCTTCATCCATTATGAGTTGCAGTACCCCAAATTGCTGTAGTGTATTAAATGACAGTTGCATTTTTTTAAAGTTCAGTTTACATAATTTACAGGATTCCCTCTGAATCTGCAGGATATAGTAGTCTTAAAATTAAGTACATATGATATCTGGTAAATCTATTCAGAAAGCTTTTTGTGAAATACTGTGCCACATTTAAATTCAATTGGGCACTTGTGTTTTGGAATCTGGTGGGCTTGTGCAGAGTCCACAGTTATCCTATGCTGAATTTATAATTACTTGGTGTTGTTTCAGCATACATTATGAAATCAAGTCTGTCGCTGATGCTCTAACATCTTCTTTTGGCATGCTGTGCTGTCATCAACTTTCTTTGGTAATCTGTCACATGATATAACAGAATTATGAAAAATATTAATTCATTCCAAATTTAGATATTTAGGAGAAAGTGTAAAAGAAGTTTATTATGGTGAATGAAAATATTCCATGTGAATCTGCAGTCAGAGATGTTACAGGTTGATAGACTCATAGATAAGTACTAGGCTAGCTGCCCTTGAGGCCTGTTTTAAGTTCAGACGGTTTCATTTTTTGTGCCTGAAATAACTATCTCATTTGATTAGAGACTGGTCTTACCCTTGTCAATAATTATATATTACCCCTGATGAGAATAACTGGGATCATACCAGAGATAATTGAAGGGGCACATGCATGGGTAAAGCATTTAGGAGCTGTTCTATCCATTAGTAGTACAGGGGGCATTCAAGGGGGGGTCTATATTAGAACCACAAAAGTCCTAGTCAGTGAATACAGAATTATCTACACATACTACCCGAACTGTGAATACACCGAACACCCTAAACCACAAAATTCAAAATCTCGAACTGTCATAGTCGTCCAACCCCACTGCACACTACATACTACCTACCCAAACAAAATAAATAAACCACATACATACACTAACCAAAACCCTAATTCTAACCCTACACTAAACCTTACATACATTACTATCTATGCACTTACCTTAACCCGCACCCCAACCCTAAGATCCATAACTATCGCACGCTTACCTTACAGAGCTATAAAACAGAAGGGCCAAACATGATGATTCAACATTTCAGATTTCGCGCTTCAGGACGATCAGTGTTTTTGCGGGTTGACGTATTCATGTCGATGTTCCCGTATTCGGGTAAGTGGACCTTCGCAATTTCAATAGGGAACCTCCGAGGGGTATCTTTTCTGTTTCCATTCTATACATCCAAGTCATAACTAAATATGAACAGGGATGAACTTTGTTTTATGTAGATGGGGAGTCTTTTCTAGAGCAGCGGCATCCTCTGAGATATATACCTATTCCTTTTTTTAAATTCTCCAAATCCCTTGGGTTTCTAATACAATGACGGGAATGGAGCCCATTCCTATGTCAAAGTACAATTAAAGTTCATGAAATTAGTAATGTTTCACTCTTTGATGTCAGCCAAAAGTGCTCTTTTCAGTGCCTGCAATGTGCCCAGTAATGACTCCTTCTGCAGTTCATATGGAGTTACATGTATTGGTAGCGTATCTAAATAAAATTTTAGACTCTTTTTTATAAGACCCATTGCCCCTACTACTATTATAACTATTTGGGTATCTTTCTTCCACATATTCCTCCAAACAGTTCTGTTGATGTTGCAGAAGAGGTTTATATCCCTATACTGAGTATTTCTGATGCCAATTGACTTTCTGATGTACAGTAAATCCATCAGTACTGGTTTGGAGGATGCCTAGTATGCCAGGCACGGTCACTTCTTAGCAGTGTGTAAAATAAGTGACAGGGTTTTGAGTCGGTCCATGTAAGACATGCTGTCTAGGCCTTATATCCTTTTAGTAGGTAGAGTATCCCTGTGGGCATTCCAGTTTTTCAATGTATCTGGACAGATACATGCCAAAGGGAGCATTCAATGAATGGCCTAATAAGGGCTGAATAAAGTGGGACAATATCATCCCAAGATCTAGATACAATAACTTTGTTTATAAGCTTTGTAATATAGAAGGACTTTCTTACAACAATGGACACATGCTAGTCAAAAGTTAGATCACTATCCACATACGTTCCTGAATCCTGAACAACTGGGCCAACTTTCAGGGTTGTAATATTAACGGAGTAGTTCCCTGAAATAGATGATTTCACCAAGTATACAATAATGCAGTTTTTGCTATTCAGTTTTAGTCCATGATTTTGATACAAGTTACTTGCTTGGGAAAAACTTTCTGCAGGTTGGCAAAGTCATTTGGGGATTCAATGACTTTTCCAAGCTTGCAATCATCTGTAAACATAGTTATCCAGACTCCTTTGGTATTTGCTTTTACTTCAGAAAAGTAGATGCCAAACAGAAGAGGTCCCAGCACAGATCCCTGGGGGACTCTGCTGGTGACTGGTCTCATTGTGGCGAAAGCTTCTCCTACTTTGATTTTCTGCATCCTAACTGGTGAGTCAGTTGACAATCTAATGGGTGACAAAGGAGTTTATTCCCAATTTGTTTAGTTTTTCTACTATACCCAGAGTGGGGAATTGTATCAAAAGCTTTTGCCAAGTCAGGCTATGTCTTCATACCTCTCAACTTCTTACAGCAGGAAATCTGGACAAAGCCATCAATAATGGGGGGACAAAGGCCCAAAAATAAGGACTCTGTTTAAATATTGCTCTTAGAAGCTTAGAAAATTGATAGTAATACAGGTTTTGCATTGGCATGACTTTTCTGCAGAGTATGAAGTCTAAACTCCGAATGTCTGTCATTATTTTCTGACTTTAACCCACAATGATTTGCTAGAAAACCACAATTTTATGAGAAATAGATCAAAAATGTGAAGTAAAAATCTGGACATTATGCGGAGACTGTACAGTTTAGAGGTATGAATGCAGTTTGTACCATTTTGTCTTCATCCATTGCTTTTGTGACCTTTTCAAAAAAAATCTACCCAGTTGAGAAAGCATGACCTGCACTTAATGAAACCATACCGAGATAGGTCCAGTGTTTAGGTGTCACTATTTCATGATTAGTTCCATGATAAATGTTTCCTTGGCTATGCACATGAAGCTGGTCAGACTTATGGATCTGTAATTGCCGGGTCGTGTAGAAGTTCTGTAGCTATTCTCAATTTCCTTGGAACAAAACCTGTATACAGGCTGAGGGTGAACAGTGTTGTTAGGGGTGTGGCTAAATTGTGCTTTGTGTTATTTAATATGCATCCATGGGTATTGTCAGTTCCCATCAATGCAGTATTTTTAGCTTTTGATAGCACTTTTAGGACTTGATCTTGTGTGATAGCTGAAAGCAAGCCAGTTTCAGGTATGTCTTGAGGTGCTCTGGTGATTAGTTCATCCAAAATGATCAGTTAAGTGGGATATGACATATAAGAATAAAAGAAGAAAATATTTGTTTATATGATTATTGTGAGGTAGAGGAAACAGTTTGTCATTTTAAATATCTTATTACACTGAAATTATTAGGATAAAAACATTTATGTGGTGCTGCGGTAGCGTTGTCGCCTCACAGCAAGACGTTGTCGCGTTCGATTCTCAGCTAGAGCATCTTCTGTGTGGAGGCATGTGTGAATGGGCGTGCCTTCATTGAAGGTTGTGCATCAGGGCTGGTAACTCGGCATGTAAAAATCCACTACCAAACATTAGCGGTCCAGAGTTCTGCTGTGGCGACCCCTAACCGGGATAAGCCGAAAGAAACAACATGTATACTAGCTACCCAGGAGGTGTGAACATTAACTCAAGATGTGCAAAAATTTCAAAAGGAGATTGTGAATGGATGGATGGATGGATGGATGGATGGATGGATGGATGGATGGATGGATGGATGGATTTATATTTATAATCTGCAAGGTTGTTGGACTTGCTGTTCGTAATTTATGGAAAGGTAGATTTAAGATGTGTAACAAGAAGTGTGAAAAAAAATGGATGGCTTTCAGATGATGTAGGATATTAATATGGCCACTATCACAATATTTAAGCTGACAATCTTGAAGATCATTATCCTGAGATGATAATATTGAAAGACCAAAACACTGAAGACCACAATGTCTAAAAATCTTGAATACTGAATTCCCTTACCAGTGTGAACATAGAAATACTGTTGAAATAGGTTCTACAGGGGAGTAAACCCTGTAATGTGTGCTAGCATGTGCTCTGCAGGGAGGCAAGTCCAAGGGTACGATATTATGGTCTCCATATTTTGGTCTTTCAACATTTTTGAGATTATTAGCTTCAAGATTGGGACAGTAATATATATATATATATATATATATATATATATATATATATATATATATATATATATATATATATACATTTATATATCTATATATATAGGTTTACTATCAAAATGCTGAGGTGACTTACCTCTACTATTCACATCCCCGACCCAGAACAATGAAAAAGCATCATGACGATTGCTTAGAATGTCGATTCCTTGGAAGAAAAGAATCGATATTCGACCACTCACCATCCAGAAAAAAACATCCGCTATGAGGCGGAAAATGTCTTACAGTTTTGCAGGGGGGCAAGCCCCTCTACACCCCCATGTGGGGGGCTTCACCCCCCCACACCCCCTGCTACTTATGTATTCTAATTCCAAGATCCCACTATGGCGAAGAAAAGAGTAATTTTCCCAATCCCCACTGAAGTGTGATGCACTTAAAAAAAAGACGCTCCAAACTGTGAACACATTCTCAGTATCAACATTTCAAAGTTGACAGGAATTCTGTTCACTTTGCCTCTCTACTGCTCCATGTTCATTCTTCTCACTGTCGAGGTAAGCCAACTCAACGTTTTGATTGTAAACCATATATATATATATATATATATATATATATATATATATATATATATATATATATAAATCCCAAAGAACCAAGGCAACGGAGATGAGTCAAGACAACCAAACTCAGTGAAGACTTAATAAAAGAAAAAACTTGATAAAAACTAGTCCTGTACGAATCAGTAAACCAGGATAAAGAATAAAAATAGAAACTTTTTAATGAACGTTAGCGCTTTCAAGAAACAAGTTCTCTTCCTCAGACGTTACAATTAGAAGCACATATCTAAACATTTAAATACAACATTCCACATTAGACGCACTTGCATCACTTCCTGCTCATTGTTGCAAGCCTTAAAGCAACAGTACTATCTTGTTTCTACAAAACAGGCGAATGCAATACATACACATTAGGACATGATTTTTATGATTTTACAGGATTGATTTTTATTTCCTAATGTGTATGTATTGCATTCGCCTGTTTTGTTTCTTGAAAGTGCTAACGTTCATTAAAACGTTTCTATTTTTATTCTTTATCCTGGTTTACTGATTCGTACAGGACTAGTTTTTATCAAGTTTTTTCTTTTATTAAGTCTTCACTGAGTTTGGTTGTCTTGACTCATCTCCGTTGCCTTGGTTCGTTGGGATTTACACATCGTTAATTTTTGCTTTGGGCTTGGAGTTGTATATATATATATATATATATATATATATATATATATATATATATATATATATATAACTGTATTATATTCGAGCAAACTTACTTAATGTCAAAAATAATGTAGCAACATTAAGAAGTTCAAGTGCCCTAAATGTCATATCTCCAAAAGATCAAGAATGAAAACTATTTCCTTTCGCAGTCTTCACAATACCTCCCATAACACTAGCCACCAAACTGTCTGAATAGTGGCAGTGTTATGGGAAGTTTTTTTTTCATGGTAAGGTGTAGGATTCGGGTTGAGTGAAGGGACAGATTTGGCTTTAGTAGAAATTACTAATGTGGGCAGGGGATATGACCATTTGTTTCAAATATGAGGCCATGACATTATTTTGTCAGAAAGCATAAGATGCAATCATTGTACAAACCTGCAGGGCTTCACTGAAGACACTGAGCTATGAGAATTCATCAAGTATTGCAAGACATTCTTGAATAGTGCTAATGAGGAGCTTTGCTTGATATAGACAGGTAGTTTGTTCCAGACTCTTTCCATACGCTGGAACAAACTACCTATCTATAACAAACAAAGCTCCTCATTAGCACTCTTCAAGAAAAATCTTGATGATTGGATGGGAGACAGGAAATTCACCCCGGGGATCACTTCTGTGGCTCTGCTCGACAGGGGCACAGGAAAATAATTTTCTTGTGCGGCAAAAGCCAGCCTACCTTTTTGGCTAGGCTTATATAGGCCCTAGGGCCAATAGCCTAGTACATACCTATGAACCTATGAACCTGTGTCTGGTGTTACATCTCAACTATTGTCACTCTAATGGCATGGGTGTTTTTCATGATGTTTTTCGGCATCCTTACCAATTTGTCACATAGCTTTTTGCTACAGAGACTATGGTTTGCAGCTTTGAAATTCCCACCATGCTCACTTGCCTTTCTGGTTTGTTTCATGTATAAAGTCAGTAAATCTACAACAATAAATAAAAATATCAAAAAAGTATATTACACTGAAACTAATAACAATAAAACTGTGCAGAGAAAGTTAAACACTTGATTGTCCAGTGATAACTATGACATATTGGTACAAACACCTACAAATATGTTACAATCACAGAAAACCTTTCATACTCTAAATGAGAACTGTTATTCAATTAACTCCCAGATCACCAAATATCATTAAAAATTTGCAAAACATAAATTAATGTTTGCATTAATATCTAAAGGGAAGTGTTTCGGTTTATCCAGTGTACATTGCTTGTTGATTAGAAAAACTATTCAAATTTCCACCATCATATTGTTTAGCCACATAAAACTTTACAGAAATTCTGCTTCCACTGTCACCTTTTTAAGAATGGCTTACATTTACAGCTTATGAGTTGGAAGTAAAGATTGTCTTGAATCCTTATTTTAAAACATTTACTGTTTTTCCTATGTGCCATTTTGACAAAGAATATTAGCAGTAAATTACAAATACCACATCCTTTGTATGAAAAATTATTAATACACTCCTTGCATACATATCCACATTGTGATTAGAGACTGCACTTTGTTGAACATTTCAGTCATATTGAATGGGATCAGTATGCTTGCTCAAAAGTCAGGTGTGTTATATGTCCCCACCAGACATACCCCAAAGCATGCCTGTCACCAGTCCTCCACCTAGTATCTCCAAAGAGCAGTTCATACCCAAACTTTCCATGGCCAAAAACGCAGCCTCTATGGGACCAGATAACATCCCAGGCTGCCTACTAATGGTCTAAAACAGGACCTAGCTGAACCACTTGGCACTCTCTTCAACCACAATCTAAGGACTGCCTTTGTCTCAGTTAAGTGGAAAAGAGCTACAGCAATTCCTTTGCACAAAAGACGTCCATCAACTGAACTTGGGAACTATAGGCCCATAAGCCTAACCAGTTTTATCTGCAAGGCCATGGAAAGAATCATCATGGACTTTATCAACAAAGACATAAGTGATCTTTAAACTCTTGACCTGACCCACATTGGCTTTGTTAAGGCTACATCATGGTTATTAAACCTGGTGGACTTCTTCAAAAACATCACCAAAGCACTGGATGAAGGCAAAACAGTACTTACAGCCTATGTTGACTTAGCCAAGGCTTTTGACCCAATCCCCTACTCAGGCATCATTGAGAAACTCACCCAGCTGTGAATTAACCCATATGTCAATAGGTGGGTAACTAACTGCCTCAATGACAGAATGCATACAGTCAAAGTTGGGGATTCCACCCCTTCCAGCAGATCAGTTAACAGTGGTGTACAACAAGGATCTGTTCTGGGCCCCCTACTGTTTGGAATATTTCTCAGAAGTCCAGGCAAAAATAGATGGCCTGTGGCTTATCAAGTTCGCTGGATGACTACAAACAGGGTGAAATCATTGAGTCCCCCAACAATGTTGACATACTACAAAAGGGCTTACACAGACAAATTATTGGTGCCAAAGCTATGGACTTAAACTAAATGCAAAAAAATATATATGTTATCATCCCTTTCTGCAAAGGGGAAGTCCTTGCAAATTAAAATATTAACAGTACCAACCTTATCTCAAATCTTGTGGTGAAAGATTTGAGAACATAGGTTGACAGTAACCCTAACTTTAATCACCATTTCTCCACAGTGGTAAGGAAGGCCTTCTATGTTGCACATCTCGTACATTGGGGCATTGCATCCAGAGCTAAGGATTTTATAAATCCCCTGTACTCAGTCCTCATCAAACCACTATTAGAGTACAATGCTACCTATTGCATGTACCTCACCAGAAACCAGCAGGAGCTGGAGACACCTCAAAGGTTTCTCACGAAGAAAATTCAGGGCCTTCAACACATGACCTGTGTGGACAGACTGAAGGACCTGTCACTGTACTCTGTATCTTATAGGTTGCTGAGAAGCAACTTGTGCCTGGCCTACAGAGCAGTCTCAGACCCTGCTCTAATGAAAATGTTGCATATCTGCAAGTCAAACGGGACAAGATTCACTCACTTTAGGGATCTTAACTTAGCCTGCAGCATTAACAGGACATGCTAGAGAGACAAATTTGTCTCCCAGAGATTGCTACTCCTCTGGAACAAACTCAATTCATGTAAAACAGAACTCTTCAATGAACCTATTTAAGCATGATTTAGACAGCTGGATGGGAGACCATAAATTTACCCTGGGAGTGTCACCTATATCCCTCTTGGATAAAGGCAGTCGGTGCTAATCATAGATTTGCACTGGAAATATAGACCATATAACTTGGTTAATAAGGGAACAAGGGTATAACATGCCTAGGCTTATAAAGGTCCTAGACCAATAGCCTAGTACCTCCTATGAACCAATGAAGGCACGTTAATGTGAGAAGTGAGGTTGCACTCCAGTGGGAAAAAAATGTGTTCCTTAAGTGCAGTGACTTCAGACTTGAGTGTACTAAGTAAGGGGACATAGTAGTAAAGCCCTGTGCACCAAGGCTGAGGGAAGTTTGCCTTATACAGAAAACAAATGTCTGACAGATTTAGGCAAGTGCCATTTCATATTGCTTTCTTTGCTAAACGGTGCAAACTCTTATTCTCTGCAGTCATGTCATGGACCCCATCCAATGTCTCAGAAACACAACACAAATTTGTAATTTTCTATAAAGAAAGCATAAACAATAGAATCATTATCTGTATACCCAGTGGACAGTAAATACATTTGTACATACTAATTCTCATATTAAATGTGCAGTATAAAACACTATGATCAGAGGAATGACCATAACATGGGGGTTATTGTTCTTGAACTGTTTTAAATTATAGTCATCTTTGTGGGGAAATACATTCAAAACAGTTCTTGGAAATCATGTTTATTATATTTATGATCAGTAAATGAATATAATAATAATAATAATAATAATAATAATAATAATATTTTTTTAATCCAAATGATGTCATCACTTATACTTGTTTTTGACCACATCTTGTTGTATGTCTTATGCTCTGAATTTACCTGCAGTTTGAATGTTTCAAGCTCTTCTCATCATAACAGAGGCTTTCGAATAACACAAATGTATATTTAAGGTAACAGCTGCACTATTCCAAAAGATTACATAATTCTGTGGATTTGCTAATAAATCACATCCTAAACTCTTGTCATGTTTACTATACCATTACATCCTGTATTTGCTAGGTCATTCAATTTTGGGGAGATTTGTCGATATTTGGTAGTGGTAGTGAGGTAGCCGTACTGACTCCCTCTATTTCTCCAGTATGAAGAAACAATAAAACATCTGATGGAGCAATACTGAAGTGTTGGTGAGCTTGAGGGAAGTGGGGGAGAATGGAAGGAAAGTGAATTATGTATACTAAAGGTAGAACGAAAATTGCATAGAGAACAAACTCCATACAGGGCCGAAGCCATTTTATCAATGAAAGTAATACTAGAAATTCTCCTGTAAGAGTGGAAGCCAGGACAATAACTGCAAGAGATGGAAACAGGCAGTTGTGTCAACATACCATCTTCCAGTTAATATTACAGAAGCTAACCAAAACAGAAAAGAAGCTAGAAGGCTGTGTTAAGCAGTACTGAAAATATTTGGGGAAGTTGAACAAATCCTCTTCAGCATTTGGATTTGTTAACAGAGTTGCAAAATGAGTTAATACAGATCTACACTCATATTGTACATATATATATTTTTAATAACATAGTAACAATGGGAATTAAAAACAGTGGATGCCAAAGAGAGAGTTCAAAGGAAAAATCTTTGATAAGCAGATAAACCTGAAAGAGAGGAATAAGAACCAGTGAGGTTTGTCCAATGACTGCTAGTAGAACAGATAGGCTTTTCAAAGCAGAAGCTGGCAGTTAAAAACATTTACCTCTAAGAGAAGGGAACAAACAGATAAACAGATAGATGACTGTGCATTTTGCCATGTTTGAATTGAAGAGAGAGGGTTTTGTTTAAATTTTAGCAGCCTTGAAATAAGCTGTATCATGGGAATGTGATGGTATAACCAATTAAAAGTGAGATGGAACTGTTGTGGCTAGATGAAATATGGGCAGCATGTAAAATGAATGACTTTTAAGCAAACCTGTGTATTAACGATGTGGCATAGAAAAAGGAAAGTAATAACATTACTTCATCACAAAAATGTGAATTTTGTAAGCACGTAACTGTAAAAGGGATGCAGGCTAGCTAATTCAGTATTGGTGTCTACTAAGTGTGCCCTTCAGGACAGGAAAGGAAATGTACTGTGTAAACGGAGTACAGCCAAAGGATAGCCAAGTGGCTGTGATGCTTTTCTTCTGAAAGTGAAAGCCACCTTGACCCTCATTTGTGTGGGAATCAATATGTCATGGAAGATGACATGCTGTTTGATGTACATGGTTTAGCTCAAGTTTATCACAATGTGTTTCATAAATGCTACAAGAACACATTTCTAACAAATGTAATAGTTCGTGTGGGTGGCAGTTTATGGATATTTGCAATGCAAAAGTAGCAATAGGGCAGTATAGCAAAATGTCAGTGAATGGGTATTGATACTTGAGGAAAAGATAATTTGCTAATTAACAATGTGATCCTTTATAGAAAGCTCAAGCTGAGAGGAAACTAGACATATATATCAAGAATTATTTCATGGAATATAAATTGTGCAACCGAGCAAAGAATGAGAAAGTCAAGAGCTGTCAAAGGAAAAGTTCCCCAGACATCATCATGTTTCAAGAGGCACGTATGGATAAATATGAGTATGTGAAATTATCAAAATATCGGTTTGATATTGTAGTGTTTTCTCCATTTTGGCAAGGGAAAAAAGAGAGGTATGGCCCTCCTGAAATCATTTAAAATTTCATTTGAGAAACATCCTGGCTGATGGCAACAGGAGATATGTGACAGTAAAAGGCAGCCTAGAATGCTGACTGTCCACATTAAGGAGTTTTTACAGGCATCCAAGTCATACATCTCAACTGTACAGATTTCTGCCTCATATTTATGGTTCAGTTCTCATATAATTGTGGTTTTCTAGCAAATAATTGGTAGACCACTCAGAGTTTAAGTCAGGAGATAATGACAGACATTTGAGTTTCAGACTTCATACCCTTCAGAAAATCCATGCTTATGCAAAACCTGTTATTCTATCAACTTCTCAAGTTTGTATGAGCAACATTTAAAAGGTATCCCTATTTTTGGGCCTTTGTCCCCCCATTATTTATGGATTTGTACAGATTTCTTGCTCTAGGAGGTTGAGAGGTATGCTCCAAGTCTATGGAGCTTAAAAAATGTGTAAGACGATCATTACTTTTCATGAAGGAATAATGGTACATGATTTTAGCTTATTTAAATTAAGTCATGATGTGTAAGTGGGCAGTAGGATCCTGCAACTCCCCAGTGCAGGAAAATATTTTGAGTTATTTACTACTGTGCTTGGATTAGTGTATGTATATCAGGAACTCCCGGAAAGTGAGGGATCATATATTATTCTCAGGTACACCATAGTCATGTGTTGATAGAATGTATGTCACTATGGAGGATAGGTGTAGAATAGTAGTTAAGTAAGTCTCACCTACCATGTTATCTGATCATGCAAATTTAACAGTAGACATTAATGCGGACACCAGACGGAGGATCTGACACTGTTAATTTCCTTTAACATATAATAATTCAATTAACTTTCAGAATGCCTGGCAGCAGAAAGTAAAATAAAAGTTTGAGGAGTGGATAGCTCAAGGGAGGAGATTAAGTTAAGTGAGGCAGAATAAAGTGTTAGAAAAATATGTATTAATGTGTGTATTAGCAATATGCTTAGTGCATTTAGAGCTTGAAAAGGGTTAACACATTTATTCTATTTCATACTGCATAAATCTGTACAAACTGCAGTTGCTTTCTGACCTTGTATTGTTAACTAAAATCTTGCTTGTGCCTTGGAAATTTACTGAGAAGCAGGTGATTTCTGCTTGCATTTGGAAAATAATGAATAGAACAATACTACTTGTATGAAACTTAGACAAGAAGTTCCGCTGTGCTATGAGAAA
Source organism: Protopterus annectens (assembly GCF_019279795.1). NCBI lineage: Eukaryota > Metazoa > Chordata > Ceratodontiformes > Protopteridae > Protopterus > Protopterus annectens. The sequence continues at coordinate 1,366,888,873 of NC_056743.1, forward strand.
ATACACAGCTGTAGAAGTTACAGATAATTAGTACAAAGCCTGCTTGAAAATATGAACTGCAATCAGCATTTGCTTGTATTTGAGTTAGAAAAGTACCTTGAAATGTAACACTGACAATAGACGCTTGTAAACGGATTAATGGTCACCAAGGCCAGGTTGTTTTTCTCAAAAGTTTCTCACAAATCTAGTCATGTCAGCAGAAAATCTGAGTAACATCTGCTGTAGAACAATACTGAAAGTTGTGTTTGATTACGTCAGCCATAGAAGGCCATGTCTTGTAAAACAGTATAAGAATGAACATACTTCCTGTTAGTAGTTAGACAAATTCTTGTATTTGCATGTTTTTGTCTCCTTGCGGCAAGTCAATAAAAGTGCCTTAACTGAACTTTACGTATATTGGTCTTTGAAGTTTTTTCCTTTGACAAATTGGTCCTTCGGACCGGAAACCCTCACTTCACCTCGGATCATACAGGCCAAGTGGCTTGAAACCGTATGGGGAAGAAACCACATCAGTTCTTCTTATTTGAAAAGCCCTCAGACTGAATTGTCGTACAAAAGAGGCCAGCCACTTTCTGATCTGCGACTGAAGGACGGGTTTACTCGAACCAGATGATCAATCACAAAGGCTCAGGTAAGGTGAATCTACCTTCTTTTTCAGTTTTAGATCAGGGACTAGATTTGTATTTGTTCTGTTAAGACTTTATTTATAAGTCAGGGACAGAAAGATTACTGTCTTGTTATAGATCAGGGAAACAGAGCAGGTAGGCAGTAATTCTGAAGAGACTATAAAAACATCCGTGGTACCACGTTAAAAATAAGGAGTTACGTAATGATTAAAAGGGTAGAACAAAATGGGTAATAATTGTACAGAAAGGTCCCAAAATCCGCCGTTAACTGAAGATGCAAAATACATGCAGTCACAGCGTGCTGATAATATTAAATACTACTCAAAATGGGTTAATAAGTATGAATTTGATGGTAAACTACAGAAATCCTCACTTGTCAAACTTGTCAAACAGCTTAAAACCAATTCTAGAGGTCGGGTAAAAAAGCAACGTCAGTTAGGAATTCTTCAGGCACACAGGTGGATTGAGGAAGTAAACCGAAGGGAACAAAAGAGTAATAATTCAAAAGCAATGTTTTTAGATAAGGAGGACAATAACTTAGTAATAGCATCAGCCCCTCCACCTCCCTTACCAGAATATGAGGCAAGTGAACACGTTAGTCCACCCCTGCGATATCCTGCTGTCACTGTAAGTAGAGACACTACAAAAGCGAAACCATTTATTAGAGATCCCGTCTAGACCAGGTCTCAAACACGGGCAGGAAACTCAAAAGGGGACATTGAGTTAAATCAAATGGGTAGAAATTCACGATTTATGAGTGAAGAAGAAATATGCCCACTTATAGAAGTGCCTAATCCTCAGGCAGGGCAAGAAGGTCAGGACCCAACTATTCTAGTGTATAGACCCTGGACTCTGGAAGACATCCGGAAAGCCACTGAGGGAATTCCCCATCCAAAAGTTAATTTTAGAAAGTTCTTAGAAGATTTGCAAGGAATGAGGCTAAGTTATAATTTAAATGGAGAAGAGGTAGAAAAAGTAGTCAGACAAATTGTGGGACCAGATTGGCACATGATTAATGGCGACTGGAATCCCCGTGATGTTGCACTCAAGCCCCTCCCACATAGCAGCGCAGAATTAGACAACAGAGTGAAAGGTCTTACAGACCGAATCTCTGAGAAATGGAAGCCTAGGGCAGACTGGACTTGCATTAATCAATGCATCCAACAGGAAGGTGAAGCTATTGACCGATATTATGCCAGACTATTAGAATGTTTTAATAACCATTGTGAAATGCAGGCTCCTGAAGATCAGACACATGATTCCCCATATGAGCAGCAGTTAAAGAATGCATTTTTAAAAGGCAGCATTGCACCCATAAGCAGCTTTATTACAAAACACATGGTAGATCATCGTAGAAGCAGGTTACAGTCATTGCTTGAATATGCTAGGCATGCTGAAAGGCATTTTAATAGCAAAAAGAAAAAGAAAGCCCAAGTATTTTCTGTAGAAGATGGAGCAAAAGTATATGTAGTACAGTCCGGGAAAAAGGGCAAGAAAAATGCCCAGGGAAACAAACAATCTGATCAACGATCTGAGGACTTTGAAGGGCAAAAGAAAAGGGGTGAATGTTTTAAATGCGGTAAGAAAGGACACTTGGCAAGGGATTGCAATAAAAACAAGAAGGCAACCACGGAGGATAAGGAGGGTGAGGACTGACTATATGATAGTCAATAATCACTAGAAGGGGATAGCAGAGAAAGGACAAATGAGTATGTGATAGAGGGAGTGGAGAATGTGACAGTAGAAATAGAGGAAGTGCAAGAAGTCACAGATAGTGAAGAAAATGAAATATTGGATTTGGCTTTATTGAGCTTAGAGCTCTATTTAGCAGACACGAAACCAGAAGTTACACTCCTGGTAGAAGGGAGGGAAGTCAGATTCTTGTGTGGCTCAGGGGCATCACGGACCCTGGTACATCCCTCCAAACTGCCAGAGAATTCAGAGTCACCTGATTATATATTAGTGAAAGCAGCTGATGGACAGCTGTATCAGGAGCCCCTCTCCCATAATATTGTGATAACTGATCCTGTTTCAGGATTGACCCAGAAAAGTAAAATTGTTGTATCTGCAAAATGCCCAGTAAACATCTTGGGCAGAAACCTTATGCAGCTTTTTGGTATAGCAGTAGTTCCGACTATGCAGGGTATGGAAGTACAGTGACAAACTGATACCTTTGCAGTGCAATCAGAGGGTAAAATGTTTTATTGGTACAGCCAGGACTTGGTTACAACTGGTCCAGGGGCGTTGACCGAAGAGTTGATGAATGTAGCCATCAGCAAGTTCCCCTCCCTTGACATTGATAAACAATATTTGTTGCACTGTACTCTGTATTATTGTAACACACCAGGACCTGATAAGGAATATGAGCAAGAATTGTTTAGAAATCGTGCAAACAGATTGATATTACGTAATCTGTACTGGAACACAGAAGGGAACAGTGTAGCCAGCTGTTCATTGCCCCAGGAGTTCTTTGCACTCTATAAATCTAATTGGTTACCACATTAGCTTAACTAAGGACAAGAATGTAAAATGGGTAGACTTAGGAGAAAAAGTCATGAGATGGGAAAAACAGACAGAGTTAGAACTGTCAGAACAGGGAATACAAATGCAGAAGCTGAATTGGATAACTCAGACCCACCCAGCTGTACACTTGCAGTCTAGCAAGGACAGCTGATTAGCACTCCTATTTAAGAAGGAAGAGAATGCCTTACAGAATATATCAGAAAATCTCTGGTCAACAGGAAAATCAGACGTAGGACTTATTCGTACAGCGGGACCAGTTACTATTACGCCAAAGTCAGCATTTAGACCACAAAAAAGACAGTATCCCTTAAGAAAAGATGCAGAAGTAGGAATCAAACCTATTATAGCAGCTTTACTTAAGGAAGGGGTGCTGGTGAAATCACCTGATTCACCATGTAACACACCCTTATTTCCTGTTAAGAAAGTGAATGGAGAGTGGCGTATGGTCCAAGATTTACAAACTGTAAATGATGCAGTAATACCAAGGGCACCTACGTTGCCAGACCCACACACCCTGCTGAATGATTTAAAACCTCAACATAAATATTTTTCTGTGGTAGATATCAGCAATGCGTTCTTTTCGATACTGATACACCCTGACAGCCAGTATTGGTTTGCATTCACATTTCAGGGGAAAAGGTATACATATACGCGACTACCACAGGGGTATTGTGAAAGTCCAACAATATTCTCACAAGAAATGGCAAGCAACTTGGCGGGATTTACCCCACCAAGAGGTAGTCAGATTTTGCTTTATGTTGACGATATCCTGCTGGTGGCCCCCACCCAGCAAGATTGTAAAGAAGATACCATAGAGCTATTACAATTTTTAGCCACTGAAGGACATAAAGTAAACAAAAATAAACTGCATCTTTGGAAAAAACAAGTTAAATACTTAGGATATGTAATATCCAAGGAAGGTAGGACATTAGATGAGGACAGAAAAATAGCGATTTTGCAAGCACCAAAACCCACTACCAAGAAGGAAATGATGTCCTTCCTGGGTACAACTAATTTTTGTCGGAGTTGGATTCCAAACTATGCTTTGGAATCTGCACCATTGACTAACCTGACCTATAAAAAGCCTATGGCAGCACAGGATTTGTTACAATGGACACCAGAAGCAGAATCTGCTTTCTGTAAACTGAAACAGTTAATAGCATCCTCATTAATTTTGGGATTACCAAACTATCATAAACGTTTTTTCCAAACTGTAGATTGTAAACAAGGTTATATGACATCAGTGTTAACACAGCAGCATGGGGACAAGCAACGCCCTATTGCTTATTATTCATCACAACTGGACCCAGTGGCAGAGTCTTTACCTCACTGTGTACAAGAAGTAGTTGCAGCTGTAATGGCAGTACAGGCTTCAGCCTCAGTAGTGTTGTTCCACCCTCTCACATTGAGAATGCCTCATGCAGTCGCGATTGTTTTACTACAAGAAAAGGTAGCATATTTTTCCCCTGTTAGGCATCTTTCCTGCATGACTATATTGTTGAGCCAACCTCATATGACAATTGAACAATGTACGACTTTGAACCCTTCTACATTGCTCCCAACCCCTGCAGATGGCACACCACACAGCTGCCTGCAGGTGATTGAGCAAAAGACACTGCCTAGAAAAGATCTTACGGATGTTCCCTTGGATGATGCCGAGGTAACATACTACGTGGACGGCTCATGCAAAAGGGGTCCTGCAGGACAGAACCTAGTAGGATATGCAGTAGTTTCTGCCACAGACATTATAGAAGCGAAATCTTTACCACATAGTTTATCTGCACAGGCAGCAGAATTGATTGCCTTGACACGGGCATGTAGCTTAGCAAAGGGTAAATGTGTGAACATTTTTACTGACAGTCAGTACGCTTTTTCTACTGTACATGGTTTTGTGCAACAGTGGAAAAATTGAGGAATGATAACATCTACTGGCAAACCAATCAATCATGCACAGTTTATTTTAGATCTTTTAGAATCTATTCAGTTACCTCAGAAAGTAGCTATTTGTAAATGCACAGCTCATACCAAGCAACAGGACAGGATTTCAAAAGGTAATGCGAGAGCTGATACAGCTGCAAAGCAGGCAGCTACAGAAGTATTTCTTTTGAATGAGGAACTACAACCCTCTGAGATTTTAGACTTAGAAATGTTAAAGACAATGCAAACACTTACTACGCAAACTGAAAAACAAAGATGGGTAAAACGAGGAGCAATTCTCGAAAAGGGGCTGTACATCTCTAAAGAAAGAAAACCGATATTGCCATCTAATTTGTTTAGATATGCAGCTTTGTTGAGCCATGGGCAGTGCCATGTCTCAACAGGGGGGATGGTACAGCTGGTGAACCAAGTGTTCATGACGCACGGATTTACAAACTACTCTAAAAAATTTTGTTCGTTATGCCTCATCTGTAATAAACATCATGCACGAGGGGCATTAAAGCCCAAGCAAGGGAGTTTCCCTACACCACCGTATCCATTTCATACTATCTGTATGGATTTCATAGAGTTGAATAAATGTGAAAATAAGAAGTATTGTCTTGTCATTGTAGATATGTTTTCCAGATGGGTGGAAGCCTTTCCGACTAAAAATCCAGATGCTAAGACTGTGGCCCAAGTTCTTGTTAAAGAAATCATCCCTAGATTCGGCATTCCGGAAAGGATCTACAGTGACAACGGCACACACTTCATAAATCAGACCATACAGCAGTTAAGTAGACATTTTGGTATTTCTCTAAAAAATCATTGTGCGTATCACCCACAATCAGCAGGGCTAGTAGAGAGGCATAATGGGATTTTAAAGAGTAAGCTAAGAAAATTAATAACAGAAATGCAGAGAAACTGGGTGTACTGTCTGCCCCTGGCACTGTTGAGCATGAGAACTGTTCTGAATGCAAAAGGATTGACTCCTTTTGAAAAACTCTTTGGAAGTGCTTACTATATACCTCAGTGGAAATCTCTCATGCCCGCAGACCAGGAAGCTGACAGTACATTAGCTGAGTATATGCAAAACCTTTTAAATTCTAAACATTTGTTACAGTTAAATTCTGTTTCAGATAAAGAACGAACCAGACCGTCAGAAGTGGCAGTGCCCCCTGGAGCGTGCATCTGGCTGAAGATAGTTAAGAAGAAGAATTGGGCATCTCCAAAGTGGGAAGGTCCATATCAAGTGCTTTTGTCAACACCCACTGCAGTAAAAATCACGGGGCGTGCCTCCTGGATCCACCTGATGCACTGTAAATTAGTTAAAAACTTTAAACTGGACAAGAACCTTGTTACATGCCAAGAGCAAAAATGATAGAGTCCAGAAGAAACAGGAATGCAGAACAACTCTTTCCTCAGAAGTATTGCATAATCATCCTGTATTAGTGACAATAATCTTTTTGTTGTGGCTTTTTCTTTTCCCAGCCACACAGACTGAAATGAATAAACGTGAAGTGTTACTCATAAACTGGCATCCAAACTTTAACACTTACCAGACAATTAAATATGTGTATGTTGAGACTTTCAATGTTTCGAATTGCTGGATTTGCACAGCTTTGCCGATAGCATACGGGGGGTTATTAATGACTACAGTCCCCCTAGGGGTCATTGAGACCTGGGAGAACTTGATTTATGATACCTCAACCATTACAGCACAAGATAAAATAGCATTGCACTTGTCTGTTCCACAAAAGGGAAGTGTGTGTTTTTATAAAAATGATACTGTTCAGGTGGGTTGGAGCAATTGCAATGTGACTGTTCCTTATAAATGTTACACTAAAGGTAACAATGTAGATCTTTATTGTAATACAAACTGTGATTCATTTCTTGGATTGATGAAAAAACACTTGATGAAGTAAAACATAATTGATAGAAAAATGTTTCAAGCAGGGCGAGTGTATATTCATAGCAAGGTTACTACTAAAGTAGAGGACTGTTATTTTGTGTGTGGCAGAAAGGCATACAAATGGTTACCTGAGAATTGGTCTGGCAGTTGTTTTTTGGGTTACCTGGTTCCAGCCATACGACACACTGCAGTTTTGCCTCGAGGAAAAATTCGAAATGTCCGAGAGGTCATCAAGAAGCCTAAAAATCCAGTGGGACAAATCGATGTGCGTTGGAAAGACCATCACTATCTAGGCAAAGGACTGACACACATGGACTTGAGTGATAGCGTTATATCGTGGGCAGGCATATTACCAGCATACGGAGCAGTGAAATCGATCTGGGAGCTGAGAAAACTGTCAAAACTTCTCGAAGTAATGAGTAATGCAACTTTTTCCGCTCTCGAATTAGTGACTGATGAACTGAATGCTATGAGAACTGTAGTGCTTCAGAACCACATGGCTCTCGACTTCACACTAGCGGCGAGAGGTGGTACTTGCGCTTTAATCCAAGAAGAATGTTGTTCGTATATTCCTGACCATAAACACGAGATAGACAATCATCTTGAGGTAATTCAGCAAGTGTCAGCCATGACCAAACCAGGCCCAAGCCCACTGATGGACTTTTTCCAGAAATGGTTTGGGGGGGTGGGGTACCATCCTAATGAACATCCTGATTGCCATTTGTGTAGGTATGCTCCTACTGGGAGTATGTGTTTGTTGTGGTATCCCCTGCATGAAAAGACTGATTAAAGACCTTATAGACATTTCAGTTTCTGAAACCTTATATCAAAGTACTGAGTTTGAAGAACTGTTAAAAGACTAAAAATGCTTTCATAAGTTTAAACTGAATGACTCTCTTACCTGCAAATCCCGAGTGGAAGAGGTTAGGAGAAGAAAACAAACTGTTTATGCTTATTTTGAAAGTAGAATAAAAGTATTAATAGGGGGAAATGTTAGAAAAATATGTATTAATGTGTGTATTAGCAATATGCTTAGTGCATTTAGAGCTTGAAAAGGGTTAACACATTTATTCTATTTCATACTGCATAAATCTGTACAAACTGCAGTTGCTTTCTGACCTTGTATTGTTAGCTAAAATCTTGCTTGTGCCTTGGAAATTTACTGAGAAGCATGTGATTTCTGCTTGCGTTAGGAAAATAATGAATAGAACAATACTACTTGTATGAAACTTAGACAAGAAGTTCCGCTGTGCTATGAGAAAATACACAGCTGTAGAAGTTACAGATAATTAGTACAAAGCCTGCTTGAAAATATGAACTGCAATCAGAATTTGCTTGTATCTGAGTTAGAAAAGTACCTTGAAATGTAACACTGTACAATAGATGCTTGTAAATGGATTAATGGTCACCAAGGCCAGGTTGTTTTTCTCAAAGGTTTCTCACAAATCTAGTCATGCCAGCAGAAAATCTGAGTAACATCTGCTGTAGAACAATACTGAAAGTTGTGTTTGATTACGTCAGCCATAGAAGGCCGTGTCTTGTAAAACAGTATAAGAATGAACATACTTCCTGTTAGTAGTTAGACAAGTTCTTGTATTTGCATGTTTTTGTCTCCTTGCGGCAAGTCAATTAAAAGTGCCTTAACTGAACCTTACGTGTATTGGTCTTTGAAGTTTTTTCCTTTGACATAAAGTATGAATGGAAGGAAATTCTACAGAGGTGCATCCGGGAGACAACAGGAAAGAAGAGCTAATGATAACTTTACCATGGGCACATGGAAAGATTGACTTAAGGATTTATAAAGTCAAGTCAGGAATGTCACAGTTTTGGAGAAGGAATTAAAAGACACTCAGTTAGAAATGTTCCCTTAGTAGCTGCCCATGATCTGGCCGAGAAGTCCTTAAATTGCACTTAGCTGCTCAGAGAGCACCTCAGCTGTGCTTTTTCCCCTTAAACTGTCCCAAAACTACCAAAACTGTAATATTCTCATACCCTTTAGCAAATCTCCACTAGTATAGACCCTTTATAGAACACTTCATCAGTATAGACCCTGTTTAGAGCACATATTTATACCACAACCCTCCATTTTCCCTCCCCACTGTGAAAACAGGATTTAACGTACCATTATGGAAGGTCAGTTTCCCTCCATTTCTCCTACCAGCCTGATTGACATGGGTATCCTGAGGCAGTGTAGTGACTGCCTTATGTGCACTGACAACACTCTACTCCTAAATTACCCAAGTAACATTTGTGAGAGATGCATTTACACTGGGAAACCTGAATCCTTGCTCTGTCGCACACAGAACAGTAACACTGAACAGGTTGTCAGCTCACATACTAGACCTCCTACGCAAACCATGCACTCAACACATAAACCATCATACATAGAGGTACTCATCAGAAATCTACCTAAACACCAGAGACCTTCCAAATACAAACAGGCTGCACCCAATACAGCAC